>NC_133617.1:737743964-737913964 GCF_048593235.1 Sminthopsis crassicaudata | reverse complement strand
AATTCCACCTCATGGTGTTTGTGGTCCAACTAGATCTGGATCTTCCTACCTGAACCTATGGGGATGATCAGTAATATGTTATTTTCTTTCTATCCAGCCAGAAAACTGGAAAATTTTAAAGGTAAATCAGATCTAAAATATTTAACTGATTCATTTTACTAACCAATATAGTCAAAGAATAATGATTGAGATATAAAACATTTCATTCAATGGGGTAGGTCGTTTGTAGGACCTACTTAGATTATCCATATGATACTTGGGTTGCCTAAATGTGGTTCATGGGGAGTCTTTGTAATATTGCCTACCCCTCTTGAAGGGAGACTGATTCCTGCCTGGAAGGCAGCAGAGAAAACCATGAAGTTGGTTTCAATGTTTTCCTCTGAGACAAAGGAGTACCATACTGGAATTATTTCTATTTCCCTTCCCACTAAATATTACTGGTTTAGGGGTGATTTTTAGATTTGAGTTGCTCTCTGTGTTCCTGTCCCTTATAGAGGAAAGGGGACCTCAAGCTTCACTCCTTCCCATAAAATGCTAGTTAAACAAAAAACCATTACAAATAGTTAATGGCAAGTAAACCCACCTGCACAGAGAACAAACAGAAACAAGAGAAGTTATACAAATTAAAATAAACTAGAAAATATAGAAAGTATATGAGTTCTTCCACTGACTGCGACATCTCGGCTCCACTGAATCTCCAACCTCACCCAGAGGGAAATGTCTCGGAAAGCAAATTGGAAATAAGAGACATGCTGATAAGTCGGCTTCCTCCTTTATGTCCAGTTTTAAAGATCTGTGTTATCTCCCCGTGGGTCTTTTTCTGAAGTATATCTGGAATTCTGTATGTCCTCTCCTGAAGCAAGAATGAGAAAAATAATGTCTCTCTTTTCTAAAACATTCATTACAACTTTGCTCCCACTGCGGACACACTGTGCTACGTGACCTTTCTCTCCACCAATGAGGAGAGTCTTCGGCAGATATTCCAGGTTTGAAGCTTAGATTATAATAATAGTAAGGCAACGGAAATTCTCAGCCACTTTTCTGAATGTTCTCATTTGGAATGGAAGGGGCTCAAGTGTCTCCAAAAGTCATGGCTCTGGGTACAATTTCTTTTCTTTATTTTTAATTATTAAAGTTTTTTTTAATTGACAAAACATAATCATGGATAAGTTTTCAGCAATGACCCCTGCAAAACCTTCAGTTCCAAAATTTCCTCTCCTTTCCCCCACCCCATCCCCTCATTGGCAGGTAGTCCAATACATGTTAAATATGTTAAAGTATATGTTAAATGTAATATATGTATACATATTTATACAGTTATCTTGTTGCATAAGAAAAATCAGATCTAGAAAGAAAGGAAAAAAATCTGAGAAGGAAAACAAAAGTGCAAGCAGACAATAAAAGAAAGAGTGGAAATGCTATGTTGTGGTCCACACTCATTTGGTACAATTTCTTTTTGGAGCCAGAGCACATCTAGGTTGGGTCCCTGAGGCTGAGTACTTATATGAATAGCTAAGACAATATAATCTAGTCAATAATCTGTTCCTTTATTAGTCACATTTAATATTGCAGTTCGATCTCTCCAAGGGTGGTTCCTAGTCACCCTTTCTCCAAATAGTTTGCCTCAGACACTGCTTTGTTCTTCATGGCCATAAATTCCAATAAATAGCTCAATTATTCCTCCATTTTTCTAGAAATACTGTTTGCTAATCAACAACTATTTTTTTTTTTCATGAAGAATTAATTAATCAATCAATCAACTTATTTATTTATTTATTTATTTATTTATTTATTTATTTATTTATTTATTTATTTATTCATTTTTCCAAATTATCCCCTCCCTCCTCCACTCCCTCCCCCCGATGGCAGGTAATCCCATACATTTTACATGTGTAACAATATAACCTAGATACAATATATGTGTGTAAATACCATTTTCTTGTTGCACATTAATTATTAGCTTCCGAAGGTATAAGTAACCTGGGTAGATAGACAGTAGTGCTAACAATTTACATTCGCTTCCCAGTGTTCCTTCTCTGGCTATAGTTATTTCTGTCCATCATTGATCAACTGGAAGTGAGTTGGTTTTTCTTTATGTTGAAGATTTCCACTTCCATCAGCATAAATCCTCATACAGTATTGTTGTTGAAGTGTACAGTGATCTTCTGGTTCTGCTCATTTCACTCAGCAACAGTTGATGTAAGTCTCTCCAGGCCTCTCTGTATTCCTCCTGCTGGTCATTTCTTACCGAGCAATAATATTCCATAACCTTCATATACCACAATTTACCCAACCATTCTCCAACTGATGGACATCCATTCAACTTCCAGTTTCTAGCTACAACAAAAAGAGCTGCCACAAATATTTTGGCACATACAGGTCCCTTTCCCTTCTTTAGTATTTCTTTGGGATATAATCCCAGTAGCAGCACTGCTGGGTCAAAGGGTAGGCACAATTTGATAACTTTTTGGGCATAATTCCAGATTACTCTCCAGAATGGTTGGATTCTTTCACAACTCCACCAACAATGTATCAGTGTCCCAGTTTTCCCACATCCCCTCCAACATTTATCATTATTTGTTCCTGTCATTTTAGCCAATCTGACAGGTGTATAGTGGTATCTCAGAGTGGTCTTAATTTGCATTTCTCTGATCAGTAGTGATTTGGAACACTCTTTCATATGAGTGGAAATAGTTTCAATTTCATCATCTGAGAATTGTCTGTTCATATCCCTTGACCATTTATCAATTGGAGAATGGTTTGGTTTCCTATAAATCAGGGTCAGTTCTCTATATATTTTGTATCTAATCTGTTCCACTGATCTACCGGTCTATTTCTTAGCCAATACCAAATGGTTTTGGTGACTGCTGCTATATAATATAGCTTTAGATCAGGTACACTTAGACCACCTTCCTCTGAGTTTTTTTTCATTAGTTCCCTTGCAATTCTCGACCTTTTATTCTTCCATATGAATTTTGTTGTTATTTTTTTCTAGGTCATTAAAATAGTTTCTTGGGAGTCAACAACTATCTTATGAGCACACAATCTCTATGGAAATAGAATCCTTGTTCTCTTTCAATAAGCATTC
Organism: Sminthopsis crassicaudata; assembly: GCF_048593235.1. Taxonomy (NCBI): domain Eukaryota; kingdom Metazoa; phylum Chordata; class Mammalia; order Dasyuromorphia; family Dasyuridae; genus Sminthopsis; species Sminthopsis crassicaudata. Next base: position 737,910,876 of record NC_133617.1, on the reverse strand, counting down.
AAGCTCTAGGTCAAGGCATGCTGGGAAACATAGTCCTTTCCTACGTTGGCCATACGTATTCCTTGGGTACTATATTGTTAAACTCTTTTCACTTATGGCCCTTTAACAAGAGACGACAAGATCAATTTTACTTGAGTAAATTTTTGTAACTTTTAAATTGAATTAATTTCTAATAGTAGTTATAATTATATGTGCATTTTATATTATATGTAAATAATAAAGTAATATAATATAAAAATTAATTTTATTAAAATTAAAAATTAATTTTTTTTACTTGATCTTGGAGAGTGACTCCAAAGGCCAGACTCTCAATAATTAGTCTCTTTCTACCCTTAAAGGCTCACCCTTTAACTTGAGACCATCTCTCCTTTGTCTCATCATATTCAAATTTATATCATATTTATTTGAGTATCTATCATATTTCCTCTCTTATATTGTAAAGTCCTTGAGGTCAAAGACTCTAGTTTTTATAACTTTTTATCTCTAGCACCCAGAACAGTGCCCTTAGGTACTTAAGAAAAAAATGTGTTAAGTCAGAGGCTTGTCATGAAGTAAGTTCTGAGAGAAAACGAGGAGCTCAAGCAGCTGTCTGCCTCCATGCCGCCATCTTGGCCGGAAGCCCCTTTTTCTGATGGGTGAGTTCCTCTTGGATCTTCCATGATAAAAAAAAAAATATATATATATTCTCTTGATCCCCTTTGGGCTCTCTGGACATCTTTCTCCATGGTACCAAATACGGATACCTTCTCCTGCCTTTACCCAATTTTTATATAATCTTTCCCTATTAGAATGTAAAGTCTTAGAATATAAAATGTCTCTCTTTTGGCTTCTTGATGCTTAACATAATGTCTGGGATGGGGATAATGCTTATTGACTTGACATCAATTACGTTTCCTGAGGCTCAGTTTCCTCTTCTGTAAAAGCGAATGAAAACTGAACTAGATGGCCCAGGAGGTGCCTTTCAGCTCAAGATGTACAGTTCCATGATCCTAAGACTGATAGATTCATGCTTTTGAAAGGATTTCCTTTAGAAGACAGATGAACTGTCCTTTGTGTCTGTGACAGGAATAATAGGTGAAGCTGAGAGAATTTTAAGTGAAAAGTTTAAGTGTAAATTTTAAGTGTAAAACTAGAAACTTCCTAACTCTGAGAGCTGTCCAAAGTGGACTGAGCCATGGGGGGGGGGGGGGGTCCAGGGACATGGTGGGTTCCCTCTCACTAGAGGTTTTCAAGGAAAGATATAATACAAACATACTACAGTCTTACATAATTATATATGAATTTATATGTGTATGATTATAGATATCTGTGTATGCATGTCTATATACAGGTATACCTAAATGTATGTCTATATACAGGTATACATAAACATATTCATGCTTAATTGTAGCCATCTTGGGGGATTGAAAGAAGGGGGAAAAAGAATAAAGTAAAAAATGCACAACAGAGAACGAAAACCTACAAGGAAGCAAAGAAAAGATGGCCAGCTCTGAAAACAATGCATGGTATTTATTATATAGGTTTTCTTAATAATAATAATAAAAAATAAATGTATTTATTTCTTGTTTTAAATTTTTTTATTTATTGCTTTAATTTTATTTATTTGTTTATTGCCTTAAATTTTAATCCTCTCTTAGGTTCCAAGAGAATCTCAGAGAGGGCTATGATGATTTTGTTTTGTTCAAAAGTCTTCAGCTTTTTCTTGCTGATTTCAATTCTTCTCTTGCCAAGACATTAAGTTGAAATATTGGAAAATGAAAGCAAATGTGGCTTTGTTCCTTTCTGACAAGTGGGCATTAACTAGAAGCAATCTAACTTAAGGGACAGAACTAGGGCCATGGGCCTGGGTTTTCAATCTGGTACCTCTTCTGCCATAACCTTTGAAACTACTGTCAATGAATAAATGGTACCAACTTCCAGTCATGAAACTGTTGATTTGAGGACTCAGAGAACCTTGGTTTGAATCCCAGAACCATCCCTCACTGACTGTGTGACATTAGTTAAGTCACAAACTCTCTGGGTTTCAATGTCCTCAGGTATATAATAAGAGGGCCCCTTCTCTGTGACCCTTCCACTGCTTAATTTATGGTTCTATAGAGAGTGTAGAATTTTGGAAAGGATGAAGGGACCTTAAGGCTCATCTAGCCTATCGCTCTCCTTATTTTTTTTCAATAAGTTTGTGATGAAATTTTGTCCTCAATAATAATAATAGATAGCATTTGTATAATGCTTTAAAGTTTGCAAAACATTTTTAAAGCTTTTTCTTTTCAAACATATGCATGGATAATTTTTCAACATTAACTCTTGCAAAACCTTGTGTTCCAATGCCCCCCCTTTCCCAACCTCTCCCCTAGATGGCAAATAGTTCAATATGTGTTAAATATGGTAGAAAAATATGCTAAATCAATATATGCATACCTATTTATGCAATTATCTTGCTGCATGAGAAAATCAAATCAAATGAGAAAAATAAGAGAAAAAATGCAAGCAAACAACAAAAAAGTGAGAATGCTATGTTCCCACCCTCAGTTCCCAGAGTCCTCTCTCTGGGTATAGATGTCTCTGTTCATCACAAGATCATCAGAATTGGTCTGAATCATCTCAAAAAGAGCCATGTCCATCAGAATTGATCATAGTATAATTTTGTTGTTGCCGTGTATAATGATCTCCTGGTTCTGTTCACTCGGCATCAGTTCATGTGAGTCTCTCCAGGCCTCTCTGAAATCCTCCTGCTGATCATTTCTTACAGAACAATAATATTCCATAACATACATATATTCATATTTAGCCATTCTCCAATTGAGGGGCATCCACTCAGTTTCCAGTTCCTTGCCACTATAAAGGGTCTGCCACAAACATTTTTGCAAAACATCTTACACATGTTAACTCATTTATCCTCACAATCCTGTGGAGTAGATGATACTATTATCTTATTTTATGGATGAGGAAACTGAGGGATAGGTTAAGTGATTTGTTCTGGGTCATAGAGTTAATAAGTATTCTGAAACAGGCTTTGAACTCAGGCCTCCTTGGCTCAAAGCCTTATTTTCTATCTATTTTTTTCATTTATCAAAATATTCACTTTTTTCTTCTCCCTCCCATCTTCTTCCCCCACCTCTCATCCCCCAAAATTAAAAAAGAAACACTCCCTTGTAACAAATATGCATAGTCCAACAAAACAAATCCCCTTAATGGTCGTGGCTGAAAATGTGTGTCATTCTTCATATTCAGCCTTTCACCTCTCTGTCAGGAGATGGATCATATTCCACATCACTGATCTTCATTGAAGATGGCTGCTCATTGCTTTTTTGTTTGTTTGTTTGTTTGTTTGCTCATTGCTTTTTCTTTGTTTGTTTTTCAGTCAATTGGGCTGAAGTGACTTGGGGCTACCCGGTTAGTATCTGAGGCCAGATTTGAACTCACATTCTCCCGACTCCAGGGCTGGTGCTCTATCCATTGCATCACTTAGTTATCCATTGCATCACTTAGTTATCCTTTCTCCTTCTCATTTTACAAAAGATAAGAGTTCAGAGATTTATAATGCTTTAAGGTCATCATACACCCCCCCCCAAATAATTTCATAAGATAGACAGTGCAAATATGAGGATTTCCATTTTATATATGAGAAAATGGAGGTTTATTCAAAGCCACATGGGAGCTGGGACAGAACTAAGACCCAAATCCAGGTTCTGGGATTCCACATCGGGAGGACAAATGATTGTTTTCTGAAAAAGTTTCAAGCTGAGTTCATCTCCTTTTTTATTGACAGGGTAACCAGACTGGTGGATCAGGGGAATATCAATCTAAATTTCAGCAAAGCTTCTGACAAAATCTCTCACCTACGTCTCTTGATTAAGTAGGGTCTTCTGCATGTTTCTTTCTAAGGTTAGAGATTTACTGTAGAGGGCCAGGAACTACATTACTCTGGGCTCACCAATTCTTCCCAATATACATTTGCAGAGACAGACCTATTGGAAGCTTGATAGGGAATGCCTGTGACTGAAACTAAATGCAAACCTAACTGTATAATAGATCAAAGACAAGCCTTTGAACTTAGGCTAGGAAGAGCAGCCCACCACAGAGATCAAAGACATTTAGGAGAAAAGCACTGAAGACATTGGTATGATAATTTTGCTCTGATGTGTTTCACAACTATTTACAATTCTGTCCAAGTGGCCAAAATCTGGCCTAACCATTTGCATCCCAGGGGATTGGGTTTGTTAGAGCCAGTTACAGGAATATCAAAGAGTGTATTATGTATTGACTCTATAAGCATTGGAAACTTATATAAATTTGTCTCTCAGATCAATAAATTTGAAGACTGAATAGCACATCTTCCTCATAGATCTGTGGTTCATTTCACACCCTTTGTGACACGCTGGACCTGGACTCTGACCGTTTACTTAAAGTTGGAGAAGGTATTGATTAAATTTGGTGTTGATAATTAATATTGATTAAAGAGACAGTCTACCTTCAGACTTAAGACAGAATGCTCAATTCTGAAAGGGATCTGATGGGGGGGGGTTTAATTGGTCTTCTTGATTCACTGGCTGGCGCCCTTGGTAGAAGGCTGATCTCTCCTGATTTCTGATTGCCTCCTGATTATCTAACCTAGATTGCTCACTGCTGACATTCTCGTCATAGAAGATCATTTATCTTCATAGCAGATATTTTTTCAGCCTATAGGTATTCCTCATCATTCAGTCTGTGCCTGCTAACATTCTGACAGAGCCTTGAGTGACAATATTGCTGTTATCATATAAAATGTTTTCCTGGTTCTGTTCATTTCACTTTCCTTCAGTTCATATAAGCTTTTCCAGGTCTTTCTGAGAGCATCCTGCTCATCATTTCTTTCTTTTTAAAAAATATAAGTTAAAAAACAAATTTTCTCACTTAATAATATGCAGCTGGTGACTCAGTGGACCGAGCACTGGGCCTAGAGTCAGGCAGATCTGAGTTCAAACACAGCCTCAGACAGTAACTATCTATCTGTGAGACCCTAGGCAAATTACTTATTCTGTTTGCCTCAGTTACCTCATCTTTAAAATGGACTTGAAAATAGCTCCTGCCTCGAAGAGTTGCTATGAGACTCAGATACTGTTTGTAAAGTATTTAGAATAAAATCTGACACATAGTAGGTACTCTATAAATATTAGCAATAGCAATATTATTGCTATTCCCTTTAGCTTTGGAACCACTACAGTGAGTTTGTATCATCCTAGTTAGTCGTACTTCATGTTCCAACTACTATCCCACCTTATACATAGCCCCCTCTCCTCTTGCTCCTGAAGCAGTTGGGAATCAACATTGCATTTGGAAGAAGTATGACAGTTGATTTTTCCAAGACTCCCCAAAGTAAAACAGCCTTCCTTAGCTATGTGTTGTCGTTGTCTGCTAGAGAGTAAGTTCTTGAAGGCAAAGGTTGTATTGCTTGCTTATATTTGTATTTTAGGCACTTAGCATAGTGGCTCTGAACATATAGAATACATGCATTTATAGTAGCATAGCATAGTGGTATATATAGTAAGTACTTAATTAACACTGCCTTCATTTATTCATTCATTCCAGGTGTTTCCTGTGTGTGTTTTATTTAATGCTTTTAATTTCTTCCCCCCCCCCCCAGGCTGGGGTTAAGTGACTTGCCCAGGGTCACACAGCTAGGAAGTGTTAAGTGTCTGAGACCAGATTTGAACTTGGGTCCTCCTGAACTCAAGGCTGGTGCTCTATTCACTGCACTACCTAGCTGCCCCGCTTTTAATTTCTTTTAAAAGTTTTTCACAATTTTAATATTTGTTTTTCAAAAATTTGAGTTTCAAATGGTCTCTCCTCCCTACCTATTGAGAAGGCAAGCTATTTGTTATAAGCTATACATGTGAAATGTATTTCCATCTGAGTTATGTTGTGAAAGAAAACACAGATGACCCCCTCAAAAAAGCCAAGAAAAATAAAGAATAAAAAAATAAGTATGCTTCAATTTGTATTCAGACTCCATCAGTTTGTTCTCTGGAGATGGATTTCATATTTCATCATCACTGCCTCAGAATTGTCTTGCTGAGAATAGTAAAGTCATTCACTATTAATCATTGATCAATATTGCTATTACGATGTACAATCTTCTCTTGGTTCTTTCATTTCACTTTGCATCAATTCATGTAAGTCCAAGTTTTTCTAAGAGTATCCTGATCATCATTTAAAAAATTTTCCAATATAATAGCATTTAATGTTTTCTAATTTCATGTAAAGATATTTTTAACATTCACTGTTTTAATTTTATTTTTTATTATAGATTTTTATATACAAAACATATGCATGGCTAATTTTTCATCCCTGACCCTTGCAAAACCTTCTGTTCCAACTTTTCCCTTCCTTTCCCCCACCCCCTTCTCTAGATGGCAGGTAGTCCCATACATAACATGCAGTTTTATAACATTTTGAATTTCAAATTTTTCTCCTTCCCTCCCTCTGCTCCCTAAGACAGCAAGCAATTTGATAAAGATTATACAGTATGTAATCATATTAATCATATTTTCACATTAGTCACGGTGTAAAAGATGAATCCAAAAAAGGAAAAAGACCACAAGAAAGAAAAAAACAACAAAAACAATGAAAATAGTATTCTTCAATCTGCATCCAGACAAAGCTTTTAGTTTCTAAATCACAATCTTTGCTGGATATACTTTATCCCCTTAGGTTTCCTGACCTTCCTCCCTGATCCCAACCTCAATCAAACACTGGATGACAAAGAATATGAGCTCAACAGCAAAGCTTTTTGAGGGATCGTCTCATTTTGATTTCATATCCCCAGAATATGGCACACATAGAAATGCTTGTTAAATTGACCTGAATGAACAAAGAAACTCAATTAAGCAAAAACAACTGATAGAGTGATCTCCTCTGATAATGTGGGAAACATCCAGCCCTTAAATACCCACTCTTTATTATCCAGTGTCCAGGACCATTACTGGTTTTTCAGTTACTCAAAAATTTGTTGTCCTTTGAGAAATCTTTTCTTTAATACCATTGTCATTGACTGGTTTTCGCTTCTTATTTCCTTCTGCATCAGTTGAGGCAAATCTTCCCGGGTTTCTCTGAATTTAATGTTATCTGTCATTTTGTACTAAATAATATTCTACTGCACTGACTTAACCACAATTGGTTCAGCCATTCCCTACTTGATTTCCACTTATTTGTTGCCATAAAAAAAATACTGCTATAAATATTTTGGTTTGCAAGGGAGCTTTGTTTTTGTCACAGTGGACTGGGTCAGAGGTTATGAACACTTTTGCACTACTAGGTTCTTAGATCTAGAGCTGGAAGGGATCTCAGGTGTCACCTTGGCCCAATTCTCTCATTATACAGAGGAGGAAACTGAGGACAAGGAGGTACAGTTGGGTCACACGGGTAAAAAGTCTCAGAGCTAAGGTTTAATCCATTTTCTTTTGGCTTTAATCAAGCCCCCTTTCCCTCAATGGAACATGGTCAAACTGGTGTAAATGGGTTGGATGGTTTCCATGGTGCTTTTTTGTTATTAAAAAGGAAAATAAAAGGAGGGAGTTATAAGAATCTGCTTCTAGCCACGCTGTGACTTTTTCCTTCCTCTCTTTTTTTGGGGAGCAAATGATCTGACAAGGTTAGTGAAGCTTCCCCCAGGCTGCAGTTCAAACTCCACAGGAAAGTGATCACTGATATCCAGAGCCTAAGAAAAGAAAAGAACCAATAAGTCACAGACTCTCAGATAGAACTGTATCCATCCTCTACTACTCCTTTTGTAGTTATGAAGGAGCCGAAGCTCAGAGAGAGAAAGTGGCCTGTTATTTGTGGTTGTTAAGTCACTTCAGACATGTCCAACTCTTTGTTGTGTCATCACAACTGGGGGCTTTCCTGGCAAAGACACTGGAGTAGTTTGTATTTTGCTTCTCCAGCTCATTTTACAGATGAGGAAACTGAGGTAAATGGGACTATGTGACTTGTTATACAGCTGGTAAGTGTCTGAGGCCAGATTTTAGTTCAAGAAGATGAGTTTTTCTAGATCCAAATAAATTCAGAATTTGAGAAATCCCCCAAGTTTTAGAAATACTAGAACAGACTCTTGGTCCATCTTGCCCAACATTTATTGCCAATCCCGTGTGCCAAGGGCCAAAGATGGCTGTCCTCCCTGATTCCATGGGACGTCCAGCTAATTACAGATTCAGAGGAAGGAAGGACCTTCTGAGGCCACCTGTTTCAACCTCTTCTTTCACAGAAAACAAGATGGAAGCCCAGGCAGAACAGGTGACCCAAGTTCTAAACAACAACTCCGGGATGGAAAGATCTCCACCTTCAAATGTTTTCCCAGCACCCTCAGAAGTGAGAGTGCATGGGAACAAACTCAGGATCTCTAGAGAAAATGCAAGAGGGCAGACTTACCTCCTCTTCAGGCAACGTGTAGGCTATATGGAAGTGAAAGGTCTTGGCAGAATCTGGAACAATGGAATTGTTTATCTTCTGGCCATGGACCACAATCCTAGGACAAGGGAGGAAAACATCACTGAGTCAGTCTCTGGATTAGAGTCTTGATTGGATATTTATAGGTCTGTCTTTGCTCCTGCCAGAGGGTTGGAATGGGGACACAGCTGGGTTTAATGAGAGGAACTTTGGGCAAGGGGGAAATTCATCCTTCATGACTTTTGGTTTTGAAATAGCTGCTCCAAGGCTAGGGACGCTTCCTCTCATGAGGGTTGGAGGAGCTGGTGAGACTTCTCTTTTCCCTATCAGCAGATGCTGCCTTCCCACAGTGACTACTTCTGCAAAGGAAATTCCCTGGACATCCTGAGGGGAACCAAGGAGCTTCATAAAACAGAAACAAATTCCAAACTTCAGAACAAGAGAAACTAGAGTGAGCTCTTTGCAAATATGCAGAGCTACACACTTAGCTGATAGTGGCGGACCTCCTGGGATGAAGTAGACCCTCGGGCCTGGGGATTTTGATGCTCTGCACTTTGTGTTTCTGTGAACTGGTCTGCAGATGTGAAAGCAGCCAGGGCCCAAAGAAACCCAGACTTCCTGACTGAAAGATGAACTCCAAGGACTGTTTTAAGATGTCTTTGGTGACCAGTTCCAATTGTTCAGTGATGACAGAGACATCTACACTCAGAGAGAGGATGTGGGAACTGAATGTAGATCATAACCTAGCATTCTCACTCTTTCTGTTGCTGTTTGCTTGCATTTGGTTTTCTTTCCTTCTGGATCCGATTTTTCTCATGCAGCAAGGTAACTATATAACTATGTATACATATATTAGATTTAATATATACTTTAACATATTTAACATGTATGGGACTACCTGCCATCTAGGGGAGGAGGTGGGGGGAAAGAGGAGAAAATTTGGAACAGAAGGTTTTGCAATTGTCAATGCTGGAAAATTACTCATGCATATGTCTTGTAAATAAAAAGCTTTAATATATATATATTAAAAAGATGTCTTTGATGGTCCTATCCCAAACTTGGCTATGGTGTAATGAACAAATGATATTATTCACTTATTTTTCAATCATGTCTGACTCTGTGACTCCATTTGGGGTTTTCTTGGTTTATTATTATCTTCTCCAACTCATTTTACAGATAAGGTAATTGAGGCAAATGAGGCAAACAAGAACCTGCCCAGGGCCACACAGCCAGAAGGAACCCAGGAAGATGAAACTTCCTGAATCCAGGCCCAGCGAATGGAGCCATTTAGCTGCCCTTAACAACTTATACCTCATAGCTATTAGAATATTATTTCCTCTGACCAGGACAGGTAGTGTCCCATGGATTGTCTGGAGGAGGTGGCTTTCTGTTCATGTACAGGAAAGGACCTTTCTTCAAATCCCTGATGGATATGGACTGATTTGGGAAATATTCTGCAGGACCCACCTCTCCATTTAAAAGGTTCCAAATTGATTCAGAAATACAATAGAAAGAACACAGACTTTGGTGTCAGAGGATGTAGATTCAAATCCTGCTTCTATCAATACCTATATAACTTTTGGGAAGGACAATGAATCTCCCTGTGTAAAGGGCTAGAACTGAACAGATGCACTTAAGGCTAATTACCCATTGGACAATTCTCTATTAGCATATGCTTGGAGAATGACCCTCCCCAACTATTCTGTGCTGGCTCAATCCGTGGGTGTGGACAAAGAAGGAAAAGAGAGGGATGAGAGAAAGGAGTAAGACAGGTAGGATCATTCTCTCTTGGCTGTGGTGAGAGAGGAAGGAGGTATGGATTGATTTGAGACTCGATGTGACCATTATAAATCTTTTGGTCGTCTATCTTTTATCCACATTGTGGTAGACACCTTTTCAGGATTCACTTTTGCAATACCATCAGCAAAAGAGATAGCCCAACTGGTCACTGAATTCCTTATACAAGCATTTGCAATTATGGGTGTGCCACAAGCAATAAAAACAGGCAATGGACCTGCATATACGTCCAAACATTTTACACACTTTTGTGCACAGTATAAGATTTTACATACCACAGGCATACCCTTTAATCCTCAAGAGCAGGCAATAGTAGAGAGAAGAAACAGAGACATTAAGTCACTCCTCCAAAAACAAAAGAAAGGGGGAGCCACCGGTAACCCTAGAGAACTTCTAAATTTAATTCTCTATACCATTAATTTTTAAATTTTTGACAAAGATGCACTAGCTCCGGCAGACAGGTTTTATAACTCACCGGAAGGACAGTGTCCAGTGCGAGCAGCTCTACTGTCCTTAGATAATCACCAGGTCATGTGGAGAGACCCAGAAAGTGGTGAATGGAAGGGACAGATAGGTTATCTGCTGGGGGAGAGGGTTTGCTTGTATCTCTACAGATGGAGAAGGAATCAGATGGATGCCAACGAGCCATATTCGCCTTGTCCATCAGAGAGAGACAGAACAGACCCTTGAAACGAAAGAGAAGACCCAAGAAACATGGGGTGGTTCTGTTGCTGACTGTGCCCACCACTGAAAGAGCATGGCAGTTATGGCATTTGACTCATGGACATCAAAAATTATTGAACTTGAAAACCCTCAGGAATCATTGGATTCTCTGAGACATGATAAGACTATTGTAGGATTTCTAAACCCTCAGGAATCATTGGATTCTCTGGGACATGATAAGATTGTTGTAGGACTTGAAAACCCTCAGGAATCATTGGATTCTCTGAGACATGATAAGACTATTGTAGAACTTCTAAACCCTCAGGAATCATTGGATTGTCTGGGACATGATAAGATTGTTGTAGGACTTGAAAACCCTCAGGAATCATTGGATTCTCTGAGATGTGATAAGATTGTTGCAGGACTTGAAAACCCTCAGGAATCATTGGATTCTCTGAGACATAAGACTGTTGCAGGACTTCAAAAACTTGTGGGGATCATTAGATTCCCTGACACTTGAAGCAATGGACAATAGATTGGTTTTGGACTATCTCTTGGCTGCTGAAGAAGGTGTATGTGTGACTGATGTTTACATACCCTCCTTCTAGGACTTCTTTAAATCTTTTATAAAACTCTGTTGATTTATATTGTTTGTTATATCACTACTTGCATGTACAATTCATGTTTGTTACATCTCATGGAGCCTGCACTGACTGTGGGGAGAGTCATCACTAATAGCCTGTGCATTATTGCTATGTGCTTGTGTAACACCTCCCATGCTGATGGGTTTATGCATACCTGTCTCTAATAAGACCCTTCAGCCCAGAAACCCGCTAGCAATCCCCACTTCCCTTTGGTGCTTTTCACCTCCCTTCCTGAATAGTCGGGGGAGGGGGGATGTGATCACCTCCTTTTTGGTGTTTTCACCTCCATTCCTGAGAAGTCAGGGAGGGTGTGATCACCTCCTTTTTGGGGTTCTCACCTCCCTGAGAAGTCAGGGATGGTATGACCACCTATGTTCTAAAACAAAAGAAAGCGGGAGATAAAGGGCTAGAACTGAGCAGATGCAAGGTAACCTAGGGCTAATTACCAATTGGACAATTCTCTATTAACATATGCTTGGTGAATGACCCTCCCCAACTATTCTGTGCTGGCTCCATTGGTGGGTGTGGACAAAGAAGGAAAAGAGAGAGATAAGAGGGTGGAGTAGGACAGGCAGAGTCATTCTCTCTTGGAGGTGGTGAAAGAGGAAGGAGGTATGGAGATTGCTAGAACTAATCCCCTGATGGTGACCCCAAAAGGCCAGGAATAAAGACTTGCTTATCCTGACTCCTGCTGATTCTAAGATATCCAGGGTCTCAACATCCCTGGGCTGATGTCTTGTCTTCTGTAAAATGAGAGGGTTGAAGCACATGGTGTCCAAAGTTCCTCCCAACTCTCCATCTATGTTCCTTTGGCCTTTTGACTAGAGGAGCTTCAAATGAAGGCCAGGTGTAGTCTTCCCTTTGAAGTATCTCTCCCTCCCTCCCTTCTTTCCTCCTTCCCTCCCTCTCTTCCTTCTTATCTCCCTCCCTCCCTCTCTCTCTCTCTCTCTCTCTCTCTCTCTCTCTCTCTCTCTCTCTCTCTCTCTTTCTTTCCTTCCTTCCCTCCTTTTTTTCCTTCTTTCCCTTTTTTCCTTCCTTCTTCTATAGAGGCAGATCTGGGATTCTGTCCAGGTTCTCTGACCTCAACCCCATGATTTTTCCACTATACCACCCAGCTTCTCCTTGATGCTGCCATATAGATCCAGGTGTCAGCTGAACAGAGGTGATGACTAAAGTCATTGGGGAGGGGTCAGATTGCTAAGCAGTAGTCTCTCTAAGAACTCTAAGAACTTTGTAAGAAAAACAAAATAATGGTAGAATTATTCTCTGAACTAAATAGGGCAAAATGGAATCTCACAGAAGTTGAGTTTTTTGGCAATTAGAATAAATCCCAGAGCCAACTCAGGGTTCTGGGATGGCTGGTCTTTCATCTGGATGACTTTACTACTTAGTTGGGTGTTAAACCTTCATGCATCCCCTCTGATTTCCTTTCAGAAATGAGCCGGGCACAGGGCAGCCCTTTTTGGGGGGAGCTGCAATCAGCAGGAATTGTGAGTGGTTTAGGCTGGGGTGGGGAGGGAGCTTCTCACCTGTCATAGGCACACTTGGTGCTTTCCTTGACTGTTGTGTCCACATTATCACCGATCAGCCAGACAAACTTGGGGTCCATCCGAAGTCGGATCTCCTTCCAGGACTTCTTTGGGACATAACTACAGCCAGCATTGAAGTCTCCCATGAAGATGAAGTTCTAAAAGATACAAGCTTATTGAGTCAAGAAATATAAAGATTTTACAGATGTTTTTGCTTATAACCCACAACAGTAAAACCAAAGTTTTGTGATTCCCCCATACTCACAGAAACTGGATTTCTTTCTCTTCCTTAAAAATATAAAATCAACAAAAAAGAATATCCTGTATTAGAGTTAAAATTCTCCACTAGTCCTAGTTATGACAAGATTCCTGAGTATAGAGAAAAGAGTGCTACGTTTGGAGTCAGATCCTGAGTTCTCATTATACTTCGGTAATCCTGCACAAGTCATTTGGGCCTCAGTTTCCTCAAATGAAAAAATGAGGGTCTGGATAAAATGGTGTCCAAGGTCACTTCCAACTCTAGCGTACAAAACTGATTCAAGAACTGAATAGGGAATAAGCAGGAGAGAAGTGGCCAGAACATTTGGGGGAACACTGCCCAGCCCTCTCAGCCATAAAGCTTCTCCTTGAGACCGGGGGCCATCTTTTTCACACTGTTCTTTTCTTGGTGCTTTCTGGCTGATTGTATGGAGCGTCTCCACCTCCAAAGAACCAGAATTGTGGATGACAAAAAACGTCAAGACAAGCACTCGTGAAAAGGTTGCGTGGGGTAGTGAGTCAAGCTTTGGGCTAACACTTTGAACTTCCTTGAGCCTCAGTTTCTCTCCTGTGTAAAAATGGAGGTAAAATAGCACCCACCTCCCAAGGTTTTTCTGAAAATCAAACAATATAATAATTGTAAAGAGTTTAGGACATGGTAAATACCAGATAAGCATTAGCTATTATTAAGGCTATAAGTGTCACCTATCTCTATACAATGTCACCCTCCTCTATATCGTAATGCTACTTATAATTATACGATATTACTGGTATCTACACAGTACCCATACCTACATAAAATCACCCGTGTTTGCAGTGTCACCACACCAACACAAAGCTATCCAAAACTATATAATACCAATATCTATATAACGCCGCCCATCGCTATACGACCTTACCCACTGCCCCTCATACAAGATACTGTCGACATCCGCACAGTGCTTTCCTGTCTTTACACAATGCCTATAAACTCTACAATACCGGCTATCCCACATCATCCACATTTACACAATGTCAGGTCTACACAAGTCTCTATATTGCCTCATAGATCTATAAAAAGTTACATGGCATCCTCCACATTCATGCAATGTCACCCAGGTCTACACAATGACTACACAACTCTGACAGATCTTCACCTAGTACATACACATGTGTGGAATTAACTGAGTGAAGACCCTCTCAAGGGAATACGGCCTTAAATTATACCTTACTTGTGACTTGAGACTTTATAATAACCAGTAGAGCTAGAGCTAAAAAAGTTGCAAGGTGTTTGTCCCCTCCTGTTTCCCACTACCTCTTAATTAGCATTTAAGTCCCTCTTTTGAAAGCAATTTATTCTTTTATTTCTGGGTTAGATTTCTGATTAGAATGCAAGCTGGCTCCCCCAAACTATGGGAGAAATGGGGGTTCTGTTGTTCAGGTTATTTAATCTTGCATTTTGCAGTTTTTACTTTGCACTCCTTTTACTGACAAACACCTTGTCAGATGGGAGATGCCTTTTCTCAAGAGATCATAATAAACCCCTTTTTGCTTTTATTTGGAGAGTCTCTGATAGTTTTTGTGGCTGATACTGTCCCCCCCATATTCCTTGTAATCATGTATGAGGATAAATATTTTCTGCCTTCAAGCAGGAGTATTATACTTACTATTTCACTGTACTGGGTTGGGGACTCCTCTCTATCATTTTGAGAGGAGTTTTCTTTTATAAAAAAATGCATTATACTTTAACATATTTAACATGTATTGGTCTATTTGCCATCTAGGGGGAAAGGAGGGGAAAAATTGGAACAGAAGTTTTTGCAAAAGTTAATGTTGAAAAATGACCCATGCATATATCTTGTAAATTAAAAAAAAAAAAAAGGAAAGAAAAAAGGGCAGCTGGGTGGCACAGTGGATAGAGCACCAGCCCTGAAGTCAGGAGGACCAGAGTTCAAATGTGGTCTCAGACACTTAACACTTCCTAGCTGTGTGACCCTGGGCAAGTCACAACCCTAGCCTCAGAGAAAAAAAAAGAAAAAGAAAAAAAAAAAAAAAGAAAACACATGTCAGGAAAGTTTGAATGTCAAACTTTCAGGGTACTTCCTTCTCCCTTTAGGAGAAAATTCTTTTCCTTACCAAGCTGTCAAGTAGGAAATCTCACCTTAGACTTGAACAAGCTTTGTTCTCTGTCTTTCTTTGAGCTCCACTTATGCTGCCTGCCCAGATTTCTAAGGAGTATCAGACCTTGGCCTTGGACATACTGTTCCCCCCAAAATGGTGAGTGTAGCTGGAAATGGCCTTTCAGTGTACACTGCAAAATTAAGTTTCCTTCTCTTCCTGATGACCCCCACCTTCTCTTCTATTTTCTTTCTCTTCTACCCAATTTGCTAGTAATTCTTCTGATTTCCACCTCCTCCTATTACTTTCTCATCTAATATAAAGGAGCCCAGAGAGGTTGCCTGTGATCACAAAAAGGGAAGAAACCTCATACATCATCTCAAACACTCCCTAGAAGGGGAAGGAGCTTTATGCATTCTCACATGATTCTGACATTCTACAGAACAGAAAATGAGCTGATTCTCTTTCTCTCTGAATCCACCTGTCTCCCTAACTTCTCCATTTCTATTAAGAGCACCTCCATCTCTCCAGTTCTCCAAGTTTGCAACTTCAGAATCATTCTTTGCTCTTCACGTTCTCTGCCTGAACCTATCAAATCAACTGCCAAATGTTGTGGGTCACATCCCACTTCTCTTGCATCTGTTCCTTTCTCTCCACTCACCTAGCTGCTTTCAAGGTCAAAATTTCCTATCTTTGAACCTATATCTTCCCTAGAGCTGCCATATTGATATTTCATAAGCACAGGCCTGACTATGTCCAATGGTTTATGGGGTTGCCTCTCTTGATCAATATTTAAACCCCGTGACAGAGACGGTAGTAACCTCAGGCTTCCATCGACGTTTTACATCCATGTAGACATCAAAGAGCTCATCGATTTCTCGAACAGACGTCTCAGGTGTCGTATGTAGAGGGATGATCACAAAATCTCTGACAGCTTTGGGAATAGGAGAGAACAGGGATTTAGTCAAGCTCTCCCTTGTCCAGGTCATAGAAACAGAATAAAAAGGAAACAGCATCCCCCTTATTACTGACCAGAATATATGGTTTCCTTAGCCTAGGATCAGCCTAGGAGTTATGCAGGTAGTTTGATTATGACCTTTGGCATCTTGAATTCAATTCACCATTTAATAAGCACCTAGTATGTATAAGACACTTTTACCCCAATTTGAATCCCAGCCTGGATTGGTCCAGAGGTGATTGGGCTATAAAATGCCTTCTTTCCTCCTTTCCCTTAGCATAGTTATAGGTTGGAGATATTATATATATGTATATGTACATATATGTATATGTATATATATGCATAAACATATATAAATATATACACACAAATATGTATATGTGTATGTGTTCACACATATAGTCAAATGGAAAGATAAAATAAGTGAACTGCAAGTTCTCTTGGTGCTGATTGACAGATGAATTCTCTTAGAGAAAGCACAAGTTGTACTATATGAGGACAGAGGAGGTGCCATAGATCATTCCCATCAATCTGGACACTTCCAATGACGCACAATTATAATTAACACCAAAGGATGCATTACAAGTTAGGGAAGTCATAGGGTTAGAGTCAGGAGTCGGGAGCACATTTAGGGCAAGTTACTTCCTTCTGAGCCTCAGTTTCCTCATCTGTAAAATGAAGGGGTTGAGCTCTGATCTCTAAGGACCCTCCTTGCTCTATGATCATCTGATCCAATAAATTTGGTGCTCTTAGCTGACTCACCAGTTTTAGGGGAGTAGAACCAGACCACAAAAGGTTCTCGGGAAAAGACATCTTCATCTCCTTCCTGGGTGTCATGATAATGATAGCTTTTCTTCACAGATACCATCCTTTCCCTAAATAAAGTAAAAAGGAAACAGAAATCTGGTGTGAGCCACTTCCATTTTAAAAAATTTTTTTAAATCACTTTAAAGACACGAAGACTTTGGACTAATATCCTCTTTGGGGGAAAGCACCTATAACTTTCTGATTTGGCAAAACTAAAACATGTGAATCTCCAGCTTCCCTCCAAGTTCAGCTCAGGGGATCCGGACTTTCCCGAGCCTTGTGCTCTACCCATTTTGACTTTCTCTGCACAATATTACTCATACTTGATACGTATATGCTATTTTACTCCAGCAGAAGATAAGCTCCTTGAGGGTGAGGATTGTTGTGTTTCTTTGCATCCCTATTTCTAGCCCAGTGCTTTGCACGTCCTAGACACTTAATAAATAGTCAATTGAATCCAATAGGCCAAAGGTCAAACTACCTACCCAACTGTTAGGCTGTTCCATAAACTATGATCAACCTCAATAAATATTATGTAATCCAACAAATACCATAAATTGTGCAAGTGCTAGTTGTGATCTCTAGCTCATTTTGCAGAGGCGATGAGGGTTGTGTAGTAATCAAATGGACCTGTAATTTCACTGCTACTATAGGAAATACCCTCTACTAATGAACGTCATCCACCCTCTCTGCAGCTTAAAAGTCTTAAACATTTGGTTGGGGGCACAAGAGGTTAAATGATTTGACCAACATTTTTATTTATTCATAATTTCAGAGATGGTACTTCCTCCCCCTCCCATATTTTCCTGGCTTTTTGAGTTCAGCTTTTTATCCAATGTGTTACACTACCTCTCTGAGATAGGCTTTATAAAAAAAAAAAAAAAAAGTCATTTCTACATGGGGTTATGGGTTCCTGTGATACCTGGAAAACCCTGGGATTTCATTGGAGGTAAAGCCTTCGCCAAATGTACACCCAAAATGCATCTATACCTTTAAAGATAGTTTTTGTGAATTGCCATGGCAACTATAAGAACTGGTTCTAACTGAAAGCTAGTGTCAAAGGAAAAAAAAGATACATTGTCATTGATAGCCATGCTACATTAAGAGACAGATCTAAAAGGATGGAGGCCTTGGAAAGAACCTTGGATTTGGAGGCAGAAGGCCTACATTCAAGTCCCGATTCTGTCATTTACTACTTCTATGATGTGAGCTCCCTGTGCCTCAGTTTCCTCATCTGTAAAGTGAGGGGATTGAGGGACTCTCTCTAAGTCAATGGTCCTCCAACTTTTTAAATAGGGGGCCAGTTCACTGTCCCTCAGACTGTGGGAGGGCTGGACTATAGTAAAAACAAAAGCTCACACTCTGTCTCTGCCCCTCAGCCCATTTGCCATAACCCGTCAGGCCACATAAACATCCTCTTTTTTTTTTTTTTTTTTTTTTTTTTTGAGGCTGGGGTTAAGTGACTTGCCCAGGGTCACACAGCTAGGAAGTGTTAAGTGTCTGAGACCAGATTTGAACTCTGTCCTCCTGACTTCAAGGCTGGTGCTCTATCCACTGCGCCACCTAGCTGCCCCCCACATAAACATCCTTACCAGCTGCATCTGGCCCATGGGCCGTAGTTTGAGAACCCCTGCTCTAAGTACTTCAGCCTATTGGGTCAAGTCTCCCAAAGAGAGAATTACAGAATATAGATAAGAGTATCAGCTAAGAGCTTGAGAAGGGAACATGAGCAACACAGGAAGAGCATTAACATTACTGACCTCCCAGATCCACTGAAATTTGTGCTCACCTATAGAGAAAAGCATACTGTTCCTTGTAGGCATTTCTTCCCAGCCGGTTACTAATTATGCAGTTGTACTCTATGGTGCCTTTTTGGGATTTCCTAGAAGACAGAAAGATTTCCCATGAGCTTCCTAAGTCAACATTGTCCCACCATCTTGGGTCTTTAGTCTTCTCATCTGCAAACCCACTATGTGCTTTTGTTCTTTCTTTAGCTTCTCCTTTCTGAGTCTGGTTTCTGGGATCTTGACACTTAAGCACAAGAGCAATGTATAATGATAGTGCTTTAAGGTTTTCAGGGGGCTGAAGTTCAAGTCCTCATTCTGATATTTATTTCCTGCATAAGTCACTTAATGACCTCAGTTTCCTCATTTGTAAATGAAGGGAACTGGTCTGGATGGTTTTTGAGATCCTTTCCAAAAGTCATTTATTAACAAAAGCATCTATGTGACAAGTGGGGCAGCTAGGCAGTATAAAGGATAGAATGTCAGGCCTAAAGTCAGGAATATCCAACACTTACTAGCTATGTGACCCTGGGTAAATCACTTAATCCTGTTTGCCTCAGTTTCCTTGTCTGTAAAATGAGCAAGAGAAGGAAATGGCAAGCTCCTCCAGTATCTCTGCCAAGCAAACCTCAAATGAGGTCATAAAGAATCGGACAGACTGAAAAATGACTCAAAAACAGTCTGCTTAGGGCTGGAGAATGAAATATCCCTATAGATACATTATATCCTGTATATGTACTGTATATAATATAATGTATAGTTACATTATAACAAGAGGGATAATGAGTCCACATAGAAGTATAAATAGCAATCTATTGATGATTCTTGAGTTAGATATTATAGATGTTATTCCCATTGTACATGTAAGGAGACTGAGGTGTAAGGTGATTAAATGACTCTTCTGATTGCTAATGAGCATCAAGAAAGAATCCAAATCCAGGTCTGACTCTAGGCCTAGTGCTCTCTTCTCTCCTTGAAAGTACTACAAGTTAACCTAGAGCAGATTGCTTGCTGTCTTGGGGAGAGGGGAAAAAGGGAGGGAGAGAGAAAAAATTTGTACCTCAAAATCTTACAAAAATGAATTTTGAAAACTATCTTCACAGATAACTAGAAAAAATACTATTGAGGAAAAAATTAAATTTACAGGTTTTTTTTTTTTAAGTAATGCATGTCTTAAATTGCTTATTGTTTCAGGGAGAGGGGGGAGATGAGGGAGGGAGAAAGAAAATTTGGAACTCAAAAATTTTTTAAATAAATGTTAATTGTTTTTACATGTAAGTAGGAGAAATAAAATATTATTATTTTTAATAATGATAGCTTTTTATTTTTCAAAATGCATGCAAAGATAATTATCAGCATTCATCCTTGAAGAACCTTGTGTTCCAAATTTTTCTCCCTCCCTTCCTTCTCCCTCCTCCCTTGAATAGCAACTAATTCAATATAGGTTAAAATGTGCAATTCTTCTAAATATATTTCCACCTCCATCATGCTGTGCAAGAAAGATCAAGTCAGAAGGGGAAAAAAATGAGGAAAAAAAAACAACAAACAACAACAAAAATGAAAATACTACGTTGTGATCCGCATACAGTCTCCATAGTCTCTCTGGATACAGATGGCCCCTTCCAGTTCCTAAGTCCACAGTGTAAGGAAGGGTTTGAGTCTCTGCCATATGGAAGAGGGATTTAGGCTTCCTATCAAGAAAAACTCCCTTACTGAATTACACTCAAAGTGACCTCTGAGATGGTGGGCTCCTTCTCATTGAAAGTCTTTCAGAACAAATAGGACAGCCACTTATCAGATGTATTGTGAAGGGGATTTCTGTTGTTATTATCCTACATATTTAGAAAATAAATGGAAAGAGCTTTACAAGCTCTTAAAGTACTATTAAAATGTTCATTTTTGTTGTGGTTGGAAGACGTTAAGATCCCTTCCAATTTTGGGATTTTGTGGCTTTGTATGAATGCCTGAAAATAATGACCATTGTAGACTCTTTTAGTGGAAACTGGCCTTCTTCCTTCTGGGCTTCATCTGTCCTTTCTCCATCCCCTTAGCTCCCTCTACTTATTATCCTGAACTTGTGAGATTTTGGTTTTATTCATGTTTGCCAAATACATGCTGGAACCAACTTTCCCCCAAGTTGTAAGAATTCAGATTAAAGTGACTATTTTCTGCTCTCACTCTCTACCAGGAAATGAAGGATTCAGTCCTGGGAAGGCCCCAACAGGGCGTAGCATCCTAGCTCAGTCGTCCCCTTCTCTATGTGTGCAGAATCTGGAGTCTTGGAGAACTTCGGAGTTCTATTTTGGGGAACTTTTGGGCCCCTTGGCAGCCCATGCAGAACTTGGGCTTTCAGCATTTTTTTAAAAAGCCAAACCCAGAACTTGGTCATAGTAGATTGAACTCCAGCTTCCTGTTTATGTAAGGCTAGGCTTGTTTTGAATAACTAGAATAGCCCAGTCTTATTTTGATGATTTGTATGCAAATGACTCATTAATCTAATTTCTTTTAAAAGGATATTGTAATGTACTTGTGAGAACATGTGTCAAGCACCTCTGGACTTCTGTCAAGTGAGAATGGGAAACATTTTCCAATTAGGGGATCTGAGGGAGAGTGGAGGCCATAGGAGGCAGCTAGGACATAATGGAAAACTTTGAATTAGGATCAGAGCTCCCTGACTTAAAAAGATCTGTCCTGCCATTTACTTATGGACAAATCACTGATTTTTCTTATCAATAAAACAAAAGGGATGGGTTAATAAGCCTCTAAGATCCCACTGTGCCTTTATACCCATGATCCTGTCTGTCCCTTCCATTCTCTGGCCTTCAGATTCTTCATCTATAAAATGGCAGCATTGGACTTAGTGTCTAAGGGACCTTTGGACTGTAAATATCTGGTCCTATGAGGCAGAATTGTGTCACCTAGCAGTGCACATGAAGAAGTCTCCTGCCCAGCTGCCTATCTCTTCCACCCTGAGACTGATCTATAGCACCCAGAAGGGGAAAATGGTGAAAGCTGAAGATGGTGGCAGGTTCTCAGGAAGGCAGAGTTCAACTTTGGGCTAAGAAGGCCAATTTACTATTCTCAGCCCTCCCTTCCTTCCTCCTCTCAAGAATTCTAAAGTCTTAGAATGTTCTTGCTGAAGCCTATCTAGCCTCATTTTACAAATGGGGAAATTGAGTCTTAGACTCAAGCTAAATGTGCCAGATGGCTTAAGAGGAAACTCTTGACTCTTCAATAAATGGACTTCTCATATCTTTCCTTCCTTTATTTTCAATTTTGTGATTTTAACCTTTGCATATTCATTCTGAATGGTTCCTAAAGGCCTTTCCTATAATTAGGAGCTATCTTGCCCAATTATATGCCAACAAATCCGACAATCTAATTGAAATGGATGAATATATAAAAATATAAATTACCCACATTAACAAAAGAGGAAACAAAGTACTTAAATAAACCTTTAGCAAAAGAATTGAACAAGCTGTCAATGAACTCCCTCAGAAAAAAATCTTTAGGGCCAGATGGATTCATGAGAGGATTCTATCAAATATTCAAAGAACAATGAATTCCAATACTACATAAATGGTTTGGAAAAACAGATAAAGAAGGAGTCCTGTGAAATTCATTCTATGACATAAATATGGTGCTGATATCTAAACCAGGAAGAGTCAAAACAGAAAAAGAAAATTATAGACTAATATCCTTAATGAATATTGATGCAAAAATTTTAAATAAAGTATTAGTAAAGATTCTTCCTTGGGATATAAGTGCTCTAGGAAATGTGAGCAGATGTGACTAGGTGTTTCAGCTTCTGTCCTTCCTTCCCTCTTTCAGTTCTCTTTTGCCCTTGTCTGTTGGCATAAAAGGGGGCTGAAGACTTGTGTTTTCTTACCCATTCAGCATTTTCATCAAGGTGGGACAAATGATGTTTTGGGAGTCCTTGATCTCCATTAGAAGCATGATGTCACAGCGGCTGATGATCTATGATAAAACAAAAACAAAAACAAAAAGCAAGACATCAGAGGAAACCTGTTCAGTATTTTTTAGCTAGGTCATGGCAACAAGGGAAATTGAGTCTGTTTATTCATCCCAGAGAGCCTAACAAGTGACACTGATAAAATGATGGGCACACGCATGTGTGAAATATTGACAAGTCTGAAATACTGTGATTCTGAGAACAAAATGGAGTTATTACCCATGGAGTTCAAGAACTCCCTAGTGAAGAGACTCCTACTCAAGCAGGTGGGCACCTCCTCTGAAGCGTCTAGTCTTTAAGAACTATTTAGAGAGAAGTCCAGCTCAAACCAGATTCAGATGTAATAATGACATTTTTAACAAAGTGAATAAAAAAACAATTAAACAACGATAAGATTATATTTTTAAAAATTGAATCAATATATGCCTCCCACTCCACCCTGGAATTTCTGGGTATAGTTGAGTGAACCTTATTTCCATGTGAGTTGGACACTATTGGCTCAGATCACTATGAGTTTAAAGGCCAAAAATCTGTCAGAAGCTAGACTCAGGCTTTTCTGAATGAACTCAGCTCTCTATGTATTATGTCACATTGCCTTAGGGTAACAGGGAGTCATTGGATGTTCCTGATCAAAAAATTGACAAGTATCTAACAATGTTTTTGAAAAAATTAATCTAGCAGCAATATGTAAGTATCTGGTTCTAACTAATGCTCATCTTCTGACCTGGTAAGCCTTTTCACCTATAAAATGAGGGGGTTGGACCCCATTGCTTCCTCCATTGATGCTTATCTGCATAAAGGAAGAGATTACATCAAAGAAACAAAACTTCGTTTTTGTCTGCTGGTAGACTGACTCTAGGATTTTCTGAAGGCCAAAAAATCAGGCTGTAAATGTCTGTCAATCCTTCTGCTTCCAATAGTCACTTAGCATTGCCATCACATCTTCTTTTTGTGCTATGGGCTGGAGTTTTTAGAGAGAGCTCTCCTTGGTGAGGTTAAAAGAGATAGCCCAAGATACAAATGATTAACAGGAATTTCCTGTCTTGGGACAGGTTGAAGGAGATAACCTGAGACACAAATGATTAATAGAATTTTACATCCTTAGGAGAGATTCCTGTCTTATTTACAAATCTCTTTGGAACTTCTTGGATAACATCTCTATATCCGAAGAACAAACTTTGTTTTATGGCCCTGATTATGTATAAAATGAATTTCCAAAATTCTATTTCTTGCACTTGGTTTTTCCTTGTGCCCGCCAACTTTGTTCTGGAGTCCCCTGCCCTTTCAGGCAAGTTTGGCCTTTCTCAACCTAGAGGCCAAATGCCAGTCTATCCCTTTACTATCAATAAAGACTTTGTTTTAACACAGCATAGAGTAGCGAATGAATTGGCTAACGGGACCCGCCCTTTGGTTACTTTGGAGGAGAAGAAAGCATTGAACCATCTTTCCTTTTGAGCCTCATTTATTGTCCTCATCATCCTAACGCAAAGAAATCCCAGGTGTGGAGGGCTCAGCAACAGGACACACGTCCTAGGTGTCACATATTTCTGTCCCTGTTTCCTGATCAGTGTGAGACAAATACTGATGAATGTGTTCAACCATACGTTCCCTTTGTTGATATTTCATGTCACCTGTTCCAGATTTTCTGATAGGAATAATGACAGATGTTTACATGGCAATTTAAAATTCTTAGATCACTTCAATACACAATGCACATGTATAAATACACAGAGTACTAGATCTACATATACATAAACACAGACACAATTACATGGGTGTATATTATATATCCATATATTAACATGTCATGTCATCTGTTCTGGATTTTCTCATAGGAATAATGACAGATGTTTACATGGCGGTTTAAAAGTCTCAAATCACTTCAATACACAATGCACATGTATAAATACACAGAGTACTAGATCTACATATACATAAACACAGACACAATTACATGGGTATATATTATATATCCATATATTAACATGTCATGTCATCTGTTCTGGATTTTCTGATAGGAATAATGACAGATGTTTACATGGCGGTTTAAAAGTCTCAAATCACTTCAATACACAATGCACATGTATAAATACACAGTGTATTAGATCTACGTATATGTAAACACACGTGTAAGTACACCGACACAATATATAGGTGTACATATTATATATGGCTATATTAACATTTCATACCACCTGTTCAGGTTTTTTGATAGGAATAATAATGACAGATGTTTACATGGCAGTTTAAAATTCTCAGATCACTTCAATACATAATGCAGATGCATAAATACACAGAGTACTAGATCTACATATACATAAACACAGACACAATTACATGGGTGTATATATTATATATTCATATATTAACATGTCATGTCATCTGTTCTGAATTTTCTGATAGGAGGAATAATGACAGATGTTTACATGGCGGTTTAAAAGTCTCAAATCACTTCAATACACAATGCACATGTATAAATACACAGTGTATTAGATCTACATATATGTAAACACATGGGAAAGTACACCGACACAATATATAGGTGTACATATTATATATGGCTATATTAACATTTCATACCACCTGTTCAGGTTTTTTGATAGGAATAATAATGACAGATGTTTACATGGCAGTTTAAAATTCTCAGATCACTTCAATACACAATGCAGATGCATAAATACACAGTGTACTAGATCTACATATATGTAAACACATGTTTAAGTACACTGACACAATTCTACAGGTGGACATATTATGTATGTTTATATTAATATTTCATGTCACTTATTCCAGGTTTTCTGGTAGGAATAATAATAATAGACGTTTACACGGTAATTTAAAATTTGCAAATCACTTCAATCCACACATGCACATCTGTAAATACACAATGCACTATATCTACATGTATATAAACACACGTGTAAGCACACAACACAAATACATAGGTGTACATATTATATATGCATATTGACATATACTTTGTCTCAGAAGTGTGAATATCTATGTGTGTAGGTATGTCTATATCACATGCACAGTATCCTAAAAGGATTGGTGAAATTTTTGAATATTTTAATTTTAATAATTAATAATTTAATAATTATTTTATGTGCATCTCAGTGACACACAATGGGTAGTGTGGGGCCTGGAGGCAGGAAGACATGGCAGTCTTCCTGAGTTCAAATCTGACTTCAGACACTTACTAGCTCTATGACCCTGGACAAATTATCCAGTTTGCCTCAGTTTCCTTCTCTGTAAAATGAGCTGGAGAAGGACATGACAAACCATTCCCACCCAGAAAACTTCCAAAGGGATCATGAATAAGTGGACATGATCGAAATGACAACAAGCTTTAATGTGTCCTAAGCCATTTGAGTCTTATGACAACTTGGGGGGAGGTAGGCACTAAAGTTTTATTACCCCCATTTTCGAGGTGAACAAAGGGAGACTCAGAGATATTCGTTTCCTTGTCCATGATCCCCCAGCTGGCAGTGTGAGAGGATGCATTCTGCCCTCAGCTTGTGAAGCCCTAGCCCACATTCTGCTCTCCATATGCCATTGTGTCCCTGCTTGTGAAAGGATTACTTTAGTGATTGTAAAATGCACTCCTGATCACCAAATGCCATTTTCCACTTGAGTAGCTCTTCACTGGGGCTGTCTCCTATTTGCCTCTGGAAGAGAGTCTCATTTTTAAAGCCAGCAACAGCAAAAATCTGCTCCCTCCCACAGATGGAAGCCACTACTGGCTTCAGTGAGCTGGGATGTGCTGGCTCTGACCCCTGTTCTGGGTCTTATCTGCCAGGGAACTGTCCATGGCTCACATTCTTCCTGTGGATGTAACCCATGACCTTACCTCATCTGCCCATCACCCCCCTGATGCGTCTGCTTTTTCCTGTTAGATCCTTAATCTCTTTCCTGGCTTCGGAAGATGGGCCAGGGCACTAACCACTGGAGAGAATTAGGCTTCCTGCAGGAAGCAGGATTGGATCTGAGCCTTGGTACTGCACTAGCACTCAGGGAGATCTTACGTCAAAAACTGCCTCAAACACTTAACTTCAACTCTGCCTCAGTTTCCTCATCTGCAAAACCATCCATCTCCCAGGATTGTTGTGAAGATCATTGAGATGATGTATGTAAAACACCTTGCAAATCCTAAAATGCTGTACAAATACTAGTTACCGTCATCACGAATCATAGTTCCAAGAGCAGAGGGTGAGGGAGGACTGCTTGAAAGATCATGGGAGAAAAGGCGGTCAGATTCAGTCCCATCCCTGGACCCTGACTGCCTTTAGAGCAGAACTCCAACAGGAAAGTTCAGGGACATACTTCTGTCCTAGTCAAGTTCTACTTATTCTAAGGAACAGGTACCTTGCCATTTTTCTCATAGCTTGATATCTCCAGGCAGCTATAAAACCTTCCATAGCTCTCTATTGCCTATAGACTAACAGACAAAAGTCTTTCCCCTCAGCATTAATGGCTTCTGTGATCTGGCTCCCACTTTTACTTCATGATGTTCTCTTGCATGTGCTTTACATCCCAGCTGAACCAGACTGTTCATGGTTGATACACACAAGCTGTGTCCCCTCCAAGGCCATGAGTACCCTCTTTCCTCTTTCCCCCTCCTCCACCCAGTGTCTTTTTTCCTGCCAGGGAACCTTCTCTGATCCCCACTCTTAGCCCTCGCTATTGGCATTTTCTCCCTCCTCAATTTTCCCTGTGCTCTTGACTCTTCACATCCCCTCTCCCAACATCCCCAAGTAGAAAGTAAGCTCCTTGAGAGCAGACTATTTTATTTAGTCTTTGTCCCCAGCACCCAGTACAGTGCCCAGCACATGAGAGTCACTTGTCAAAATTTTCTTCTGGAGAGTAGGTAGTACTGAACAAGGCATCCCAGAGATCCCTGCTCTCAGGAACTTAATTTAAACCATAAAGTCACTGAATGATGGAGGTGAGGGGCTCCTTGAGAAATCATCCAGTCAAACCCTTGCATTCTACCAGTGAGGACCCTGAGGTGTTACGATTTGTTTTTGTTAAGTCACTTGGTCAATGTCACATAGGTTTGACCGTACACACCTTGACCCCTAAATCCTATGGTCTTTCAGCCATCCCAAGGCCCCATAGATAGCGGGCATTAGGAAAAGGCTCCAAACTCCCCAGCTCTCTCTCTTTCCATCATCCCGTGCTGTTTCAGACACATTACAAAAGCAAACTCATTCAAGGTGGAAAAGGCCATGAATCACCAGTAAACACACTGGGCGTAGTTTGATTTGTAGGGCAAGGGGCAACTCATGAATCATCAATCTCAAAGGAGTGCTGTGTGACAGGTCTTGCTTCCTGGGCAGGGAGTCCCAAGGCTCCTCCTTCCATGAGAATCCTTGGGACACACAAACCTCTATCATTTTTTCCCTGAGGCAATTGGGGTTAAGTGACTTGCCCAGGGTCACACAGCTGAGGCTAGGATTGAACTCCTCTCCTCCTGACTTCAGGTTGGTGCTCTATCCACTGAACCACCTAGCTGCCCTTCTGTGCAATTTTCCATGGTTCCCCCTCCACTGCAAAGAAGGGAAGAGCATTTTCTCCACCCTTTCAGGACATTGAAATTACACAATTTTCAGTTTCAGGTTTTTCTTTGTCTTGTGTAGTCATTAAGTAGCCTCAGGGAAAAAATAGTTACATGGAACATCATTCCCAACTCACATGTTGGTTAGTTTTGCTGAACTTTTCATCAGCCCATTTTTTCCCTCTTTTTGTTGTAAGGGATAACTCACTGAGTGGTAAGGGAGAGGAACTATATTCAGAAATTAAAGTGATATTTAAAAAAATAGCAGTAAAACTTAAAAATGTAAAAAACAAAACAAAAAATAAATAAAACTTCCAAACCCAGCTAGCATCTTTAGAGTGATGAATAAGCAAGTGGGATAATGCTACTCATCACCTGAGTTACTTTAGGCAAATTACTCAATACTTCTCATTTCCTCTGAAATGAGGTTGGACTCATGAACTCTAAGGTCCCTTCTGGCTACAAATCCGCCTCCTATCCCACAATACCTCCCTTAGCCATTACCGAGTTAACATGGGGGTCTTTACATTTTGAAATAAGAAAATATTTTCCTTGTATAGAATCCCTCCCTATTTACTCCTAGCATGATTGTGCCTCTTATGCCATAAAAAATATCAATTGGCTAGATAACAGGCTCAGACCCAGCCCCAAAGCCCAAGATTAAATAGGTCTTAACTCTGGGAGAAAGAAGATGATCTTAATTGCTGTTAATGCTCAGTTGACTTTGCTGGCTTATCCCCAAAAAAGAGCAGAATTGGAAGAAGAGCATCTAAGCTAATTACACCCAGACAGGAGGAAAAGTGACTAAAAAATGATGGAAAAGCAAAGATCTTCATCCCAGTGTTGAGGTTGGGAAGGGGACCCCAAAAGTTTGGGGTCACAGACCGGTATCACGAGTGTCTCGAAAGAATTTTCAGGCTTGAACCCATTTCCTAGTCAAGGGGCAAAGTTTTATTGTAATTGTACAAGTGGGCTAAGTTCCAAATGAAATTAGCAAAAGCCAGGAGAGCCCTTTATCCAGCTTTCTATCATTGACAAGCTAATTCTATGGCCCACAGGTAGGGCAGAGGGGTGGAGGTCTCCAGAATTTGGTGCTCACTGACCAGATTATGAGTCAGCAATGAACTGAGGAGAGGTCTATTCACAACATTGTCCTTCTTAGATCGGAGTGTGGGAAGTCCTGAGGCAGACTCCAAAGCCAGGAGATTTAAGATTACTGACATTGTTAGAACAGAAATCTCCCTAAAATCAGGGGACCCCCATATCATTGCTGTATCACATCACAAGCAAACAATCATCCATCCAAGGCTGGAGGGAGACTCTGGAAAATGATTAGGAAGTTCTATGGATGGGAGGGAATTATTTAAACTTTAATAGTTACTAATCAGTTCAGTTAACTTGTACGAGTGTTTGGGATTGAGTTTTTAAGCACGGATTCTCAGATTTGGAAGGGACATCATTGGCCCTCTAGTCCAACCTTTAAGTCCCAATGGACCTTTGCTCGAAGATATCTAGTGCAGGAGAATCAACTGTTCCTAAGGCAGCGCACCCCACTTTGGGGCAGCCAACATGGCAGAAGTTTTCACTGTTATTGAGCCTCAATAATATTTCCACTGATCTTTCCTCTGTATTTTGCCTTTTGGGGCCATTGAGCCTCAATATATATTTCCCCTGATCTTTGCTCCTTATTCTGCCTTTTGGGGCCAATGAGAACAAGGTATCCACTGAGGACTCAGTCTCTGATTTCCTTGGTAATGATACTCTTTGTACCGATGTACTCTTTTTAAAGAGGGGTACCAAGAGACTAAGTGAGCCAGGTTCACATAGTCAGTATGGATCAGGGGCAGAACTGGATTCAAATCATCCTCACTCTGAAGCCAGCTCTCTCTGGGGCTGCCCTCTCTAAGCATTCTTTCTAAGTCCATTTTTCAGATGAGGAAACTGAGATTCCGAGAGGTTTATCAGTTTGCCCAAGGTGACCAAATGTCAAAAGCACAATCAGAACCCAAGGGCGTAGGATCATTGCTCTGGAGTTGGAAGGGACTTAAAGTGACCAACTATCCCAATCCCAGCATTTTGCAAATAAGGAAACTGAGGTAGAGAAGAGTTGAACAATTTGCCCAGGGACACACAGCACATAAATGAGGGTATCAGGATTCAAACTCCACACAGCTCCTGGCTCCCGTTCCAGTATGCTTCTCTCTACTCCACACTAGCCCTCCTAGACCCAACTTTGTGAAAGGGGAGGCTTGGTTGGGGCATTTAATTCAGCCGGAGCTTGAGTCTAGAGGCAGAGAGCTCCCTGGGAGAGCAGCCAGACTACCAGGGGAGTCCCAGGTGTGGATCTTACCTTCACAATAACTTCCATAGCCCTGGAGTTGCTTTTCTTGGCTTCCCCAAAGGACCTGACATTGAAGGAGCAGATCCTCAGGGCCTGGAAGCCGTCCAGGGGGAGCAGCAGCAGCAGCAGCAGCTTCAGGGGGACCCCCAGTCTTCCTGCCATGTTGGGGCCCGAGGTGCAGCTGGGCGAGTCGCTGGCGCTCCGAGCACCGGCAAGTTGTGGTGCAGCCTGCTGCTGTTTGTAGGGTGCAGACAGCAGGAATAACTGGCTTCCTTCCTTCTGCCAGCTTTCACTTCTCTGAGGAATTGAAGGTCACAGGCTGCTTGCCCAGAGGGAATCTCCTGCCTTTTAAGCAGCACTAATTGCGGCTTGTCACTTGTTTTCCACATTAGGAAATCGGTTTAGTGTTACTCCCCAGCCTTCCCCATCCTGGGGGGTAGAGATGACTAAGAGTTAGGGTGGATTCCAGAGGTTCATAGCTGCCTCTCATCTTCCCTGCTCTTGCCACAGCTCCATCTCCACAAGTCCCGTTTCCTTCCTCTTATAGACCTCTGGTGTTCCCAGGGTTGTCAGAAATGGCCTGGGTTTTTGGGGAGGGGTCACCTGGAACCCTCTTGGGGGAACCCAGTGGAGAAGCACCTAGCATCATGACTTTTACATCAGAGGGTTACTGTGGGAAAGCCTAATGGCTTGGGATATCTTACCACTCACCAAATAAGCAAATTCTCAAGCACCTACTATGTCTAAATAGTGAAGTGATAGAATGATGGGCTTCAGGAAGACTCATTTTCCTGAGTTCACATCCTGCCTCAGAAATTTACTAGTTGTGTGACCCTGGGCAAGTCACTCAGTCCTGATTGCCTCAGTTTCCTCATCTGTAAAATGAGCTGGAGAAGGAAATGGCAAAGCACTCCAGTATCTCTGCCAAGAAAATATCAAATGGACATGATGGACATGATTGAAAAGAGATGTGCCAACCATTGTGCCAAACAGTTGTGATTATATATTTTTTACATATAGTTTAACATATTTAACATGTATTAGATTACCTGCCGTCTAGGGGAAGGGGGGAAATTAGAAACACAAAGGCTTTGCAAGGGTCAGTGTTGAAATATTACCCATGAGTATGTTTTGTAAACAAAAAGATTTAATAATTTAAAAAAAGTTGTGGTTGCTGTTCATCCTTAGTTCTCTAAAGGGACCAAAGGGAGCTGGGGGGGGGGGGGGGGGAAGGATGTCTTGACTTGCAAGTGAATTGGACTTAAATGAGGCCGGCTATGCAAAACCATCAGCCCCAGTCTTTCCTCCAGGGGATAAAAAGAAAGGCAAAAAGACTGTCTTAACGAGTTCACTGTCTAAAAGGGAGACAATTTGTTGAGACAAATTGTAGATTGGATAAATTGGAGATAATTAGGGAAGGGAAGAAATTACCATTAAGGGGGTTGGGAAAGGTTTCCTGTAGAAGGTGGGGTTTGAAGGAAGCTGGGAAGCCAGGAGGCAGAGTGGAAAAGGGAGAGCATTCAGGTCTGGGGACCACCTGGTGGGAAAGTATGGAGGCAGGAGGAAGGTCTTGTGTAAGAAAGTGCCAGGAGATCCGATTACAGAGTACATGGCGGGGACTGGGGGCAAGAAAACTGAAAATGTAACCAGATGGTAAAGGATTTTGAATGGAGCATTTTACACTTGCTATTGTTGGAGGGAGACACTTGATTTTATTGACTTGGTGGTCTGGTGCCATAGTCAACTGTGCATTAGGAAAATCTCTTTGGCAGTTGAGTGTGGTTGGACTGGAGTCCAACTTGTGACAGGTAGACTAACCAGCAGGCGATTGCAATGGTCCATGTGTGAGATGATGAGGGCCTGTACCAAGATGGTAGCAGTAGCAGAGGAGAGGATCGGTCATATATTTGTAGGATATTACCAAAGTCAAGTTGACCGCTCTTGGTAACAGACTGAATATGGCCGGGGTAGGGAGGTGGGGAAGTGAAGATCCAGGATAATCCGTAGGCTGTGAGAGGAATTAGAAGAACTAGGAGGCAGTGGTCCCCTGGGTGATGATAGAAAAGGGAAGACTTAGGAAAAAAGGTAACGAGTTCATTTGGACATGTGGGATGGAAGATATCTGTGGACTATAGCAAGCAGGAATGGTGGAAACCACCAGCAGGCCTGAGTGAAGGGGGCTAATATGAATGAGTTGGGAAAGGTAGGTGGAGGGTTTTTAATGTCAGCTTGAGTTTATCATTTGATCCTAGAGGCAAAAGAGAGGCAAAGAAGATTTTTGAGCTGTGGAGTGACAGGAGTAGAGATGTGATTAGGAATCTTATTTTGGCAGCCATGTGGAGGAAGATATCGGAGAGAAGAGAGATTGGAAACATGGAGGCTTAGATGATGAGGGCATGAGCTAGGGTGGCAACCATGTGAGCAGAGAAAGGGAAGGATGAGAAAAAGCAAAAAGGAATCCAGTGAAGTCTTACAGATTCATTCAAATTGAGGGGACCCCCAGGTCAGAATCTGTGAACAGCTGAAATCTTAAAGAATTTCATAAAAAGAAAATGGTTTTATCTGTAAAGGTGTAGGGCCTTTGGAGTCTGTGGCAGCCTTATCTGTCCACAAAAGGGCCAGGAATATGGCTAAACATTAGTTCAGTCTCCACCTGCCTTCTAATCTCTCAGCTTGACCCTGTACCTTCTCTTTACCTTCTCACCTACATGGACTAACAGAAGAGATTTAGGGTTTGCAAAAAGGAATGCTGAATTCTCAGAGCTGTTGGATAGTTTTTAGGCAAATCCCTTTTACTTGGTTTTTAGCCTAGCCACCATCAGAGATAAATATTTAGAAGAATATTGACTAATAAACATGGGATCAGTAGACTGATTGAGGGCCTCAAGTGGAAGAGGAGTTCAGATAAAAAAAAAAAAAAAAAAAAAAAAAAAGATTAAGCCTGAAGGTTTCAGCTGCTTGAAATAACCTTGTACCCTGACCTGAAGAACTCAGCCCCTCGGATGATGAATCTCTAACTGGAGAGATAAAAGGCTTTGCCAACCAAATATCAAAAGGAACCAGAAAGGGAAGGCTTTTCTTCTGGTCCTGGGCAAAGACTCTTTCCTGAAATTTCTAGGAAAAACTTCTATCTAGTTATAAGCAAAAAGAGTATGGCAGCACTCTACCCAAGGATTTCCTCTGAGCCAGATTCTGGAGGCAGTAGAGACTAGAGCAGGGATGCACCCAGCAGAGAGCAACATAAAACCATTTGAATGTCACAGGAGGCGGTTTATGACATCACAAAAAGATCCCAGAGGCCCCTCAGCTTTGAGGTGTGCATATCCTTCCACCTGACTTCCTTAAATATGCACTCCTCCATACCTCCATGGACCCTGGCCATATGTGTAGCCTATCGGTGTTCTCCATCTCGTGTTCTCTCTGGGTGGCTACTTTCCCCACTCGTGCCATATGTATTTGTGGGAGAGTTCCTAGGTTTATGGGGGATATATTTTATTCCTACTTTTTCTCCTGTGTCAATTCATTATAAGCATTTGCTTTGAATTAATAATTGTTGTCTTCTGGTTAACTATTAAGAGTAACCCACCGGTGGGGGCTTTTGAACTCTAGTGTCTTAGAGGATGTAAATAAACACAATATATCTGAAATTATATACATTGTTTAAATATATTCTAAAACTAGGGTAGTTATCTGCTAGGGAACCTGCCCTACAAGTTGGAGGCTCCCTCCGGTTGCTACATTTGGTATACATTTGAACATACATTGTATTAACAATGTATTGCCAAATAGAACCTGGCTAGGATGGTATTATAGACCTACTTTATACTCACAAACAGAATTTGACAGTTGGAACAGTTTGCATCCTAGTCCAGCCCCTACATAAAGAATCCCCACTGACAAATGGGCATTGAGCCTGTGCCAAGGAGTGGGGACCCACCCCCTGTCTTGGCAACCTGTTCTGCTCCTGGATACCTCTGAATACTAGGATGTTTTTTCTTTACATCAAGTTTAAATGTGTCTCTTTGAATTGACTACTTTTTTCTAGGTTTTTTTTTCTACTGGGTCCAAACAAAACAATTGTAATCCTTCCTCCATGTGACAGCCCCTCAAATATTTGAAGACAGATGAATCTTATCGTCTCCGGGCTAAACTTGCCCCACTTTCTTCAAACAGCTTTTACATGACCGGAATCAAGACTCTCCCCCATTCTGACCGACTTCCTCTAGACTCTCTGAGCCAGCTCATCAATGTTTTTCTTAAAATGTGGCCCCTGAGCTAAGTGTGGAATCAGCCCTTTCATTATGTGCCATTGGATGCTGACAAGAGTTCATTCAACAGATCAAATGTAATCCATGAAATTGGTTTAAACCAGATTTTGAGGGGGGGGAGTGTGGTACAATGGAGAGAGCTCTGGTTTGGACTCAGATAACATGCCACATGTAAGATGGCAGCCATCATGACTGTTTTCTGGTCCTCATTTATAATTTGAGGGGCGAGAGTAGAAAACCTCGAAGGTCTCTTCCAGTTTATCATCCAAGTAAACCCTTTCACTGAATCATAAAATCTCCAAAGTGAAAAGAACTTCAAAAGATGTTTTTTTCCTTAATGTCTATCTCCTGCTCATGGCTGTCCATACTCTGCCTGTGGCTCTCCAGACCTGGGGAAATCACAATCTCCTGAGCCAGCTCATTTCACTTTGGAATAGCTCTATGAATGGATTTCCATCTATCACTCATAGTTCTACCTTCCGAGACCAAACAGCTAGGTTGTACAATGGGTTGAGCAATGGATCTGAAGTCAGGAAAAGCTGAATTCAAATTCAGCTTCAGACAATAATACTTCCCCCGATCAAGTCACTTAGCTTCTGTTTGCCTCAGTTGCCTCATTTGTTTAGGGATAAAAATAGCACTTGCCTTCCCGAGTTGTTTTGAGGATGCAATGCAGAGTTGTTTTAAGTTAATACAATGCCTGGCATGTTAGTTAGTTAGTTAGTTAGTTTAATAATAAAGTCTTATAGTCATTCTATCCTTTTGGACAAAGTTGCTGGGTTCAGGCTAAAAATTCAACTGATGCTCACTTTGTATCATGGTCCCAGGCTTTTCATTCTGCTCGTCCCCTTTCTCCAGACTCACTCAATTTTGTCAACTTCTTTCTAGAATGGGCTGCCCATCACTTCATGTGACAGTCTTGATATGGGCTGCCTGGGATACATCAGGACTGCTCTCTCCCTCCTCTGGACACCCATTTCTTTCTTTCTTTCTTTCTTTCTTTCTTTCTTTCTTTCTCTCTTTCTTTCTTTCTCTCTTTCTTTCTCTCTTTCTCTCTTTCTTTCTTTCTCTCTTTCTTTCTTTCTTTCTCTCTTTCTTTCTTTCTTTCTTTCTTTCTTTCTTTCTTTCTCTCTCTCTTTCTCTCTCTCTTTCTCTCTCTCTTTCTTTCTCTCTTTCTCTCTCTCTTTCTTTCTCTCTTTCTTTCTTTCTTTCTTCTTTCTTTCTTTCTTTCTTTCTTTCTTTCTTTCTTTCTTTCTTTCTTTCTTTCTTTCTTTCTTTCTTTCTTTCTTTCTTTCTTTCTTTCTTTCTTTCTTTCTTTCTTTCTTTCTTTCTTTCTTTCTTTCTTTCTTTCTTTCTTTCTTTCTTCCTTCCTTCCTTCCTTTCTCTCTCTCTCTCTCTCTCTCTCTCTCTCTTTCTTTCTTTCTTTCTTTCTTTCTTTCTTTCTCTTTCTTTCTTTCTTTCTTTTCTTTCTTTCTTTCTTTCTTTCTTTCTTTCTTTCTTTCTATAGCTGTTCATTTACAAGACATATGCATGGGTAATTTTTCACCATTGACAATCGCAAAACCTTTTGTTCCAGTTCTTCCCCTCCTTCCCCCATCCCCTCCCCAGACGGCAGGCTGACCAATATATGCCAAATGTGTCAAAGCACAAGTTAAATACAATATTTGTATACATGGGACACCTATTTCTTTAGTCTTTTGAGCTGCCATTCCACATTTTGGAGCTTATGATGGGGTGGTAGTTCACTAAGAACTTCTAAATCTTTTCTCTCATAAACTTTTGTCCAACTACATGTCCTCCATACATTATGCCATAGATTGGTTTTTTGATGTTGTTGAGGCAATCAGGGTTAAATTACTTGCTGAAATCACTTTACTAATATTTTATTTAAAATTTTTGCATCAATATTCATTAGGGAAATTGATCTATAATTTTCTTTCTCTAGTTTGACCCTACCTGGTTTAGGCATCAGCACCATATCTATGTCAAAAAAGAAATTTGGCAAGATTCCTTCTTTCTCTATTTCTCCAAATAGTTTGCACAGTATTAGAATGAATTGTTCTTGAAATGTTTAAATGGAGAATTTTTCTTAGGGAGTTCATTAATAGCTTGTTCAATTTATTTTTCTAAAATGGAACCCTTTAAATAATTTATTTCCTTCTCTGTTAATCTGGGCAATCTATATTTTTGTAAGTATTAATCCATTTCACATAGATTATCAGATTTATTGGCATACAACTGAGCAGCATAACTCCTAATTATTGCTTAATTTCTCTTCATTGGTGAAAAGTTCACCCTTTTCATTTTTGATACTAGCAATTTGATTTTCTTCTTTCCTTTTTCTAATCAAAACAAATATTTATGTTTTGTTTTGTTTCCATAAAGTCAACTCTTAGTTTTGTTTATTAATTCAATGGTTTCTTAATTTCAATTTTATTAATCTCTTTTACTTTAAGAATTTCAAATTTAATATTGGAGGTTTTTAATTTGTTCTTTTTCTTGCTTTTTTAGTTGCAAGCCCAATTCATTGACCTCTTTATTTTATGCAAGTAAGCATCTAGACATATAAAATTACCCAATAAAGGTAATAAAGTGGTAATAAAACCACTTTGGCTGCATCCCACAGATTTTGGTATGTTGTTTCATTATTGTCATTCTCTTGGATGAAATTATTTATTATTTCTCTAATTTATTGTTTCACCCACTTGTTCTTTAGCATTAGATTATTTAGTATGAAAAGTGTTTTAAAGTTGTGTTCATATAGTTTCTGGGTTATTTTAAATGGAATTTCTCTTTCTATCTTTTGCTGCTGGAATTATGTAATATGTAGAAATTCTGATGACAATTACAGGAAGCCTCTTGAAAGCTCTCTTGATAAACAGTGCCCCTTCCAATAATTACCTTGAATTTACTTTGAATATATTTCTAAATGTACTTATTATCCTCCACACTCCTTACTTCCTCTCTCTGTCTTCCCCCATTTGGCAGCATGTAAGCCCTTAAAAGGGTTTCCTTGAAAGGAAGAATCATTTAATTTTAGTCTTGGTATATCTAACTGCCAGCAGTGTTTGCACAGAGTCAGTATTCCTAATCCCTGATGGATTGAGAAATATTTCCCTAGAATAGATGCTAATAATAAATGTTACTCAATCGATCGACCGATTAAAGGAATAAAGCATCTTTCCTGAGTTTGGAGAAGCTCCAATTCCTTACATTGTGTTCGTAATAAGAAATCGGGTCAGGTTATAAAATAATGAAAACTCTTCAAGAGTTTGGATTATATTGGCAGCCTGGGTCAGCAGGTAGAGAGATGGCCTCAAAGCCGGGAAGACCTGGCTTCACATTCTGCCTCTGGAACACACTGATCAACTGACCTTGTACAAATTGCTTAACCTCTTAGAGTGTAGGTTGTAGAGAAAGTACTAAATTGCATTGGTGGAGGGAGTTCCCCCATCTGGGAGTTCTCTATTCTAATCAAGTCTTTATCAGACAGATGAGATTGTATACTCTTTCTTGAACAAATAATGTAATTGGTGAAAATACTAACTGGTCTAGAATGAAACAGGAGAAGGACAGCAAACATGCTGGTTTGCCTTTAGGGAAATGATCTCTAAACAATCTCAAGTGCTTCTTGTCTCCTTAAAAACAACAGTCTTCTAGTGACATGTACAGCTGTGAGTTATAGATCATCACAATTTCTGAAGAACAGCAGCTGAAGATCAGCCAAAGGGCAATGCAGAAACCCAGGATAGGGTGAGGGAACTGAGAAATATGACAAAAAGGGAACCTCTGTAAGTGCAGGTGCTATGTATATCACTAGATCGGATCTATAATGGATGCAAAAGATGAGGTGACCAAGTAGAAAGTAGAAGGATGACTGATCAATTAAAGGATCAGAGATTAATGATTAGAAGGGACCTTAGAGTCCAACTGTTTCAATTTATGGATGAGGAAACTGAGGCACATAGATTAAGTGCTTTTCCCATAGCTCATAGCTATTAAATGTCTGAGGTAAGATTTGATTTTAAGTCTTCCTGATTCTGTGGTCCTGCTTGCAATCCCCTATTCTTCTATTCTATCTCTGAGGGCCAATTGGTATCTAAGATAGTTCAGGGGAATGGGAAAAAAGCTTTCAGCATGCTGTAGTGGACAAATATGAAGGCATGAACAAGTGTGGTCCAGTGTAGACTGCGATGGATGGGCGATAATCTGAAAATTGGAGGGGGCACCCATATTGGGAAGATCCAAGATCCATCATAGTACCCACAATTAATCTTTGCACTGGCAACTCATCTAATTGGAAGTTAGAATATTGGCCAACAGTTGATGACCAGTTGATGTGCAACTAGAATGATGATAATAATAACAACTAAGGTTTATGTTATGTTTTAAGACTTGCAAAGTATTTTAGAAACATCTTCTTATTTCAGTCTGTCGGGTAGGAACTCAAGGTGCCTATATCCCCATTTTCCAGATGAGGCTTCTGAGGCTCAGAAAGGTTAAGTAGAGAAAGCCATTTCTTACTGTATAACTTTGGATAGGTCACTTGGGCTTAGAGATTTAATTAGAAGGGGTCTTAAAGGTCATCGAATCTAGCACTCTCATATTACAGATAAAGAAACAGAGGCAGAAAATTGTCAAATGACTTGCCTAATGTCACCTGGCTAGTAATTGTCTTAGAACCTAGACTTTTTGTCTTCAAACTGAGTGTTCTCTCCACTGTGTTACGCTTGGTTTAAGTTTCCTTAGGAATGGTGAGATGAGGGCCTTAGATCTGTTGGTTTCTAAGGTCCCTTCCAATTGTGAATCTATGATGTTGCCACTGGGTCAGAGATAGAAGTTGAAGCAGGCTTTTCAGGTCCAAGACCAGCACCGTATTTACTACATGCTATTTGAAGCTATCAAGCACTAGAGAGATAAAGGTTAACCAAAACAAAATAAAACAAAACAAAAATCCCACTATATCACCAAAAGATAGTCCCTGACCTCAGATTCCTTCTTTCTAATGAGGGGAGACAACATGTCCTTGGATGATGCAAGGTGATTTGAATGGGGAGAGAAAATTGGCCACTGGAAGAATCAAGGAAGGATTCCAGAAGGAGATGGCACTGTGGCTAAGGCCAGAAAGAAGAGCTGGACTCTGAGAGGTACAGATAAGGAGGGGACATATTTCAGGAATAAGGAAAAAGTCAAAGGTCCCAGCATAAATTGGTTTTCACTGGGGGTTTCTGAGAAGTCAGAGACTAGAACAAAGATGGCTTCAGGGCTTTGCCTAGCTGAGTGGCACCTAGGGTATGCTGGGAAGAAGAGACCCATTTCCTACTGTTTAATGTTTTGGAGCACAAGGAATATCTAAATCACAAGTATTGTGTTGCAAAAGTTCCTTCTCCTTTTCTCTCCCCAATAAAGTCTATGGAAGAAAGCTCACTTGACTGGAATCCTATCATTTGATAGGAGGATAGGGATCCTGATCCTGATTCTACCCAATTTTAAGAACTTAATTTAAGAAATTAATATCTCTGTGTCTCAATTTCCTCATTTGTAAAAATGAGAGGAGTTAGACTAGATGTAGTTGCTCCTGATTTGGTTGAATTTGACACCAAAAAGTCTGTTCAGATTTTGACTCAGCTACTTCTTATTGTTTAATCATTTTTCAGTTCACATTCAACTCTTCTTGACTCATTTGGGTTTTGTCTGTTTCACCAGTGCTGAGTACAATGCCCAGCACATAGTAGGGACTTAATAAATGCTCATTTTACAGAATTGAAGTGATGGAACTGGAATAGATGATATAGATGCAATAGATAGGTCTTTTCCAGTTCTGACATTTATTGTTTGGAGCATTTTTCATGGAAACTGTCTAAAGTTTGTTCCTGAGCTAAGCCACCAAGAGATTAACCCACAATGCTTCTAACGTATAGGACCCTTCCAACTGGGGACATCAAGAACCAGCCATTATCCCTTTAATAGTAGTCTGCTATCTGTCAATAAAAAGGAAACCACCAACAGCTGCAGTGGCAGTCAGCACCCAGCAAGAATGGCTTGAGGAGGCCCCCTCCCTCTTCAGGGCATTAGACCAAAGGACATTGTTCATAAAAGACAATTGGGTCTGTGTGGAATTAACTGAGTAAAAACACTCTCATGGGAATATAGCCTTAAACTATACTTTAATTTCTATTTGAGAATTTATAATAACAAATAGAGCTAAAGCTAAAAAGTTGCAGGTGTTCCTCCCCTCCTGTTTCCCACCACCTCTTAATTAGCATTTAAGTACCTCTTTTAAAGTGTGTGGCTCAGAAATGGTGAGGGGTCACCATTTTTAAAAAAAGCTGGAGAGATCTCTAGGAGCAAAACAAAAGTTTATTGTACGTTCTGGTGAGATCGGGAGTCCCACCTGTGGAGCAGGCAATCGAAGGGAGGAGGCACCTTTCAGGACAGGTTTGACATTTAAATCTCTAAAGCAAATACCCCTCCTACCACTGACCCTCATCCTCATTGGCTGAGGGTCTCACATTCTAAACACAGAAACTACCCAAGAAATTAAACTTGGCCAATAAGTACATAGTTATCCATATTTGATTGAAATAGGGAGAAAATTAATGTCATGGGAGTATAGCAGGAAAAGGTTGCCCTTGAATCAATGCTGAAAGACTTTCAGGCCTACTCTGAAGTAGATGAAGCCTTACTCGATTTTTTCACAACTGTCCTGAGAGATCTCACCTCATCTCGTTCAAAAGGCAAATTGTTCTTTTGTTTCTGGGATAGATGTCCATGTAAGCCTGGACTCCCCCAAACGATAAGAGAAAAGACCAGGGCTGGTGAGATGGGAACCTCCAGGGCTCTGTATTCAGAGTATTTAATCTTTTTGTTTTGCAATTTTTACTTTGCACTCCTTTTACTGACAAATATCTTGTCAAATGGGAGATACCTTTTCTCATGAGTTCGTAATAAGCCCCCCTTAGGTCCTCTGCAAGGAATGAACCCCAAGTTGCCCCTTTTTATAATTGAAACCTTGGCTAGAAACTGGGGCAGCTCTTGATGGGGGTTGGGAGCAGTTTGAGCTGGAATCAGAATAGAAAATCTTGGAAGTGAATGAGTATCTCTGGGCTAATTTCCAACTCAATAGGATTAGGAATGGTCCTGGACTCAACCAGTCCCACCCAGATAACAGAATGCAAACCACTTTATCTTAATTCTCTGGGGCAGGTCTCTCAGGAGAGAGCTTAGTGATCCCCCCAAAGTCAGAGAGAGAGAAAGAGTTTCAGCGCTCCCCTCGTGACTTGCAGAGGATCTAACATGCCATGGCAAAGAACCTCTCTCTCCCCTCGGCATAAGCTGCAACCCTCTGCCCGCTGAAATGATATTCTCTTTCAGTGTTACTCCATCTTTATCTTTCTATTTCCCTAACAAGACCTTATTCATTTTCTCTGCTAGGATAGGATTTTTCTGCTAAAAACTTTATATTCCTCTTTCAGGACCTTGCCACCAAGGAATTCAGTCTTTCCATTTATGCATAGCAAAGGCTGACTTCCCAATGCCAACAATAAACTTTAATTTTGCCAGTCTAGCTTTTCAGGTTTGTAAAACTTTATGAAGGACCTCTGCACCAACCAAAGGGGTTCTCACAACTCCCTGTCCTATGCTGAATTCTAGGAGAATCGAGGGAACCCTGAACCTCTTCATTTGGCTCCCTGATCGAGAATCGAGGGGAATCCCCTCGATTCTCCGTCAGGGAGCCAAACCTCTTCAGTTTGAACTCAGCAATCCTGGAAGGATTTTAGGTATTGAGATATTATTATTCTCAATTTACATGAAGTTGGGTTTGGAAGGTTACTCTGAGGGATTCCCAGGACTTGCTTCATCATGGGAAACCGTAGTTTCCACTACCTATTACCATCTTCATATTCCTATAATTGAGAGAGGCTGCCTTAGAATTGGGAAAACCTCAGTTCACACATTCTCTGTGTGACTCACTTGGCCTCTTGCTATCCTAGCAGTTTTCCAAGACCATATGATGAGCATCCAATGTGTTTCCAAAATCTTCATCTCTGTAGACTAAGCCGTAACTGAGCAGTGACCATTTGCCCAATAATCCCTAAAAGGTACAAGTGAATCTAAGCTTCTTCTTGGTCGTGTCAATAAGTGGTGGGAGATAGTGAAGAAGCCATCCTTTTCAGTGCAAATGAGCTCCCCAAAGCTTCCGTGTCTTTTACAGGGAGAGAATGATTCATTCACATGAAGGGGCTCACCCTCTAAAAAACAAATTGAGTTGTATGCCTCTTGTGATTTGAAAATTAGCTGAACTTTGAGGTTGCAGATAAGGAAACTGAGGCTCATGGAGGTAAGTGCGGTGCACAGGGTTGCACAGAGGATATGGCTCAGAGGCAGATTTCAAACTCAGTCCAGAATTGCTGACTATCGTGTCCACAATTGATTTCCATTAGCTTCCAGACATAGTTCTACCTTAATGGGGAAAACAAAATCTTTATGCCCTTGTGACATCTAGGCAGCTCTTTGCATGGAGCCTCTGTATGTTAAAACCGGTTCAACTGGGTATGAGCTGCTTTGAAAGCAAACCCTTGAAGGGGTATCATGATGTTGTGGAAGGGGCCCTGGTTCTGGAGGTTGGAGCTGCCAGGGTTCCGGGCT
The DNA here is from genome assembly GCF_048593235.1 of Sminthopsis crassicaudata. Lineage (NCBI taxonomy): Eukaryota > Metazoa > Chordata > Mammalia > Dasyuromorphia > Dasyuridae > Sminthopsis > Sminthopsis crassicaudata. The sequence goes on along the minus strand of NC_133617.1, from coordinate 737,867,127 downwards.
TCCTCCTGCCAAGTGAACTCCACTGAGTCACTGAGCTCCGTCTGAGACTTAGTTTCCATATCTGTAAAGTCTTGCTAATAGTACCTGCCTTGCCCACCTCCTACAGCTGTGGGGAAGATCCCATGACCCAATGGATCAGAAATTTGCAAATTGAAAATTGCAAAGTGTTAACTAAGTGCCAGGGTGGGAGGAACTAAAGGGGAAAGTCCCTTCTCAGGTGCAGCTTAACAATGATTTGGCAATTTGTTGATCGTTTATCATTTATGTGATGTATCCTGATACTTGGGAGAGCCCAGCCTCAGAGCTGGGGGTTCAAGCACTGTGCATCCTGATTGTGAGTAAGCTGGTTGGCATCTTGGGGTCCTGGGCAGCCCTGTCAGTCATAGACTACTGGTGGAAGTGATTTCTACAATCCCGTTCCGCCATTCTGATGAAATCAGGAATTCAGCCACCCTCCCTCCCCAGATCCCCAAATCAGCCCCTGCCAATGTTTCAGGGGCTTTGGGAGCACTTGTCAGATAAAACTGGTCCTGGAGTACACGCTGGATCTTTCGAAACAGTCCAGCCTCTGCGATGTCACCAGAGTATCGGTCTAGTAGGAAAGAGGGGAAGCCAATAGAGAGGAGAGTTCAGTTTTCAAAGACCTTAGTGACTCCAAAATTGCTTGAATCTCCAGCAGATCTGATTCCTTGGCCAAAACATCCTCACAAGCTACCCTTGGGAGATGGACACCCCTTCGTACATCCTAGACAGAGCCCGGATCTCTGCGTCAGGCCAGAACCCAGGGGTCCAAGAGTCCAAGTCTATCATTTTGCAGGGAAGAAACTGGGGGCACAGGGAGAGCAGGGACCAGGCTGGCGGTGGTGGAGAGGAGTCTCCCTCTTTCCTCTGTAGCACATGGCTCCAGGTCATGATGACTTAAGGGTCTCCATGCCTCCCTTGTGGGAATATAGAGTGCCAACAAAGGAACAGGAAACATGTGTTCAAGAAAACCCAGTGATCAGAAGTGGGAAGTGTATTTTTTTTAACCTCTTTCTCTGGGAGGTGTTTCCATGGAGACGCCAACGCATCCCCATGTCTTGTGTTCCCTGCATTCATAACCCTGGAGGTCCATTTATTTTTACTGAAACTAGAGTCTGCTCAGAAAATGATACCTGATGCAAATAAACCAGGCCCTCTGTGCCCTGTGCCCCTGAGGGGGGCTCGCCCAGTTCCAGGCACACAAAGGGCACCCTGCTGGTGCTCAGGGACTCCTGGATTGCTCTGCCACAGGAGCTTGGGATAGTCCTAGGAAGCCTTCTAATCTAATCCTCCCATTTCTCAAATGAAAAAATGGAAGCCGGTGGTGTGAGAAATGGATGGGCATTTGGTTTCCACAGTTAAGATAATTAAATTAGAGAAATGAAACTTAGAGAAACTAAGGACGTCAAAGAATAATCGAGGGTTAAGTTATCACTAGAATGTGAGTTCCTTGAGGACAGGGACTGACTTCTGTAATCAGGAGTGATGGTCTGAGATCTGAAAATAATTTTTTGTTCTTTGTCCCTAACCCTTCCCCCTTCGAGAATGGAAGCTCCTTGCAGGCAGGGACTGACTATGTAAGGAGGGGAGGAGATTCCTGTCATGGGGAATCAGGGAAGGGACTTGTCCTTCTGCATATGGAGTTTCAAAGGTGGGTCTGCTTACCTAGGCCCCCATTCTTGCAAGAACGTAAAATAAATCTTTCCTGCATTCAGCAGTGAGCCAGTGAAGTTCTCGCTCAGATTTTTGCTTCTTCCAATGGTCACAGAGAGATCTTAGTTGGATTCCCTGATTCCAAAGGGAAGAGAAGAAACATTTATAGAGCTTCAGATAAACCATGTACATTTATAAATACTACATGTCAGATACCATGTTAAATCGCTTTACAAATATCACATTTGATCTTAGGAGGTAAGTGTTGCTCTCATCTCCATTTTATAGTTGAGGAAACTGAGGAAAACAGAAATTAAGTTACTTGTTCATGATCACACCGAGAGTGTGTCTGAGTACAAATTTTACTCAAATATGCTTTACTCCAGGCCTATGGCCCTCTATCCACTGTACCCTCACTCCTTTCTCTGACCCAGTTTGCATCTCTGTCTATGATGTTCCACTCACTACTGAGCTCCAAAAACTCAGAAGAAAGAATAAAATAATCAAGCCTCTGTCTTCTCTTTGATAAATTGGATAGATAAGGAGGCAAGATGCATCATGGGAAGGCCTTTTGGGATCCTTGAATTCAGGTCAGGAGCCAATCAACTGAGCTAATGCAGGTAACTTGGAAAATCTTAAGCTTTCAGGTTCTTGACTTGGAGCTGGTGGATTTTAAAAAAAAAAACATATTTTGATCACTATTTCAATGTAATTACTGTTCTTGTAGCCTTATGAGTGCATTTAAAATCATGATTCTGAGGGGGGCTCCATGAGCATCACCAAGGGGGTCTAGGAAACCAAAAAGAAAGAAGCTCATGAAGTGCTGTGTCTGCTCGCAGTGGGTTCTTCTTAATAAACATTTATTAAATGGCTGACTGACCTGAGAATGGGATATAAAACACAATGGCTCAAAATAAGAGAGAGACAGGAAAGCAGAGCAGGAGGCAGCTATTGGAGGAAGGCAGAAGTTACCACAATCCTTCCCTGTGCAAAAGCCACTACAGGCTTTCCTCTGACCTCCTCCAAGATATTTTGGCACACCCCCACACCCACCAAGGGATGTACATGGCTCTGTTCCTCCCTTCTCTGGTCAGAGAATCTCAGCTGCAATTCAATTCAGTTAGCATTTATGCAGCACTTACTGTATGCCCAGAGAGAGCATTGTAGGATAATTGTCATCTGCATTTGGAGGGGACTTCCCAGTGGTTTTCTATACAGTCCCAGAACAAGTCCAGTCCAGTCCACAGACAGTTACTAAGAGTTGGGGATACAAAAGAGGAAAACAGAATAGGCCCTGCCCTCAAAAAGCTTCTGTTCTTCAAAACACATGGGGACAAAATGCTACTGAAGAGCACTGGCTTTTATACATTCTGATTTCATTCATTCCCACATTTAAAAAATAAGAAAACTGCCCTTTATTCTGTCTACAAGAGAATCCCCAAGGTTCAGTTGGCTCATGTACTTGCTGAGTCATTGAAGGAGATGGCCTCTTGTACACCAGTGGGGCGCTCCCCAGGGGTCCATGTCCCTCAGGCTGGGAAGGGCAGATCAGCTAAGGCGATCAAGTCTTATGGGATTCTGTTCAAGTCTGCACTCCACAACTTCAGACAGAAGGATACAGCTCGGAGAAGGCTGAAGAAACAGGAAGGGGGATGATTTAAGAGATGAAATAATGTTGTTCAGAAAAAGGCTTAATAAGTCCAAAGGAGAAAATATTGAAGTTATATGTTTGAATATTTGAGATTTTTATATATGTATATATACATATATATACACACACACATATACACATAAATAGTTATATATGTATATATTATATATACCCATATATAATTATAGATCATTATAATGATGTCCAATTTTAAAAATAAACTATATATATTTTTGGCTGAGGCAACTGGGGTTAAGTGACTTGCCCAGGGTCACACAGCTAGGAAGTGTTAAGTGTCTGAGACCAGATTTGAACTCAGGTCCTCCTGACTTCAGGGCTGGTGCTCTATCCACTGTGCACCTAGCAGCTCCTAAACTATAATACTAAAATATTTTTTCATCATTTGTGTCAAAATGAACCCTCCCCCATTTGCTAGTTATTTGACTATGGGCCTATTTCCCAGGTCTTTCCCTTCTCATTTTTACTTCCCAGTTTTCCTGATTCCTTCATGTTGAGGTTAGGAAGGTGACCCCAAAAGGTTGGGGTCACAGACCGGTATCTCAAAAGAATTTGCAGCCCATCTCCAAGTCAAGGGGCAAAGTTTATTGTAATTGTAACGCCATTGAAGCGGGCTAAGTTCCAAAAGGAATTAGCTAAAGACCAGAAGCAAGGAGCCACATTTATCTAGTTCTTCATGTTATGGATCTTCCCTTTTTAAGGGCCAGAGGAAGGAGCAAGGAGTGGTCTCTGGCATTTGGTTATCACTGACCAATAGATCATCCCTCTGACAGCAATGACTGAGGAGCGCTCTATTCACTATTGTCTCAGGGGTTTGATTTGTGGGACTATCCTGAGGCTGGAAGAACCGGAATCAGATTCTTAGAACAATGGTATTCTTAGGTTGGGCGTGGGAGACTTTGGCGTCAGAGGTTCCAAAGCCGGAAGACTTTCTGACAGATTGTTAGAACAGAAGCCCCCTAATGTCAGGGGACCTTAAAATGATTGCTGTCTCCCCTTGAAGCTATCTTATATCATTCAAGTCTTAACTAAGTCCCAAAGTCTCAGCTTTTACAAGAAGACTCCATCCTTCTTAATCATATTTCCTTCCCACTAAGACTATCCCTAATTTATCCTGCCTTTATCTTCTGTACCTAGAGTGATTTATTTGCATGTTGCTCCCCCATCAGACTGGGAGTTCCTTGCCAGCAGGGATTTTTTGGCCTTTCAGCCATTTTTTTTTTTCATGATCACACCGAGAGTGTGTCTGAGTACAAATTTTACTCAAATATGCTTTACTACAGGCCTATGGCACAAAGCCTGGCACACAGTAGGTGCTTAATAAATGTTAATTATCTAAATAGTTTTTTTTCCCCAAATGTCCAATAGGGATAATGATATCTGTAGTATCTGTCTTGTAGGGTTGTTCAGAAGATCAAATGAGATAATTACTTGAATAATTTTGCTGCCACTTTAAGCAGCATGTGGTGGTGGATGTGTAGTCAGAAAGAAACGGGTTCAAATCCCATCTCAAACATGTACAGACTGGACTTCTTGGAACATATCATGGGATTTCTCTGTTCTGGTCAATAGCCTGCATCTGGTACAATGAATCATTCAGAGTTGGAAGGTTCAGATCAGCACTGTGTGGAGCCAGATAGTACCCCATTGTTTAATTTGCAGGGTGAGGGTTCTACTTTGGAAATCCCCAAACCCTACAAATCAGCGCTTAACTTATTGCTTTGTGGATAATCTTGTTCAGTCATTTCTGATTCTTCATGACCCCATTTGGAGTTTTCTTGGCAATGGTATGCAGTGATTTGCCATTTTCTTTTCCAAATCATTTTACACATGGGGAAACTGAGATTAAACAGGGTTAAGTCGCTTATGGAGGATCACATAGCTAGAAAGCGTCTGAGGCCAGATTGGAACTCAGGAAGATGAGTCTGCCTGATTCCAAGCCTGATACCCGTGCTCTAACCATTGTGCAACCTAGCTGCCCCTTGTTGATTAGACTTAAATGAATGATGAAATTAAAATTAAAAGTGTGTTTTGCTCACATCCTCCCCCCTTCTCCCCCTCTCCCCACTGTTGTAAACCATTTACCAGTCCCTTACTGATTCAAACAAACAATTTAGTTACCAGAAATAAATTCAAACCACCCACTGGTCAAAATCGTTGCCAATGAATGTGGAAAAAAGTTCAAAACTTAAATGGGTAAAGGAAGTTAAAAGCAGTCAACAAGGAAGTCTCAGGAGATCTTCATGCAAGTTTGCCTCAAAGGCTCCCAGCTGGGTCCCAGATCAATGCACAGGGAGGGAGGGAGAGTTAATCCCAAAGACATCTCTAGGTCTGCATGATAGCCTGCTTGCTCCCCACTGTCTTAGCTGCCACTGATGGATGAAGAGGACATTGGTCAACCCACACCTTCTTAATCCCGTTGGTACCGTGGACAGAACCAGCCTCTTTCCTCCTTTATAAAAGGGAGGATTTGGACTTGATGATCGCTAAAGTTCCTTCTAGCTCTAACTCCATGGTATATGAATGGAAAACATATATCTTGCAGGAAGGAAGCCTCGAAGGAGGCATTCGGTTTTACCCAATGACAAATGCTTTAAAAATATCATTAGATAGAAACTAGAGTGAGATCTTCCCTTCTTTCACTCAATGATATAATGATGTAAAAGTATAGAGCAGAATGTTACTGGCAAGAGCCAATCTTTTCCCTGTTGGACCTTCATTAAGGATACACTCGATAGGATATATTCCCTCAAAAGTATAAGATGGGCTGGTAGTTGCTGATGTTCCCTTGATTCACTTTTTTTTATATGAATAATTTCTGAGATTTCCCCCCCCATGTTTATGGTATTTTCCCTTCTCCCACCACTACCATCATCACCATCTTCACCATCTTCATCATCACCATCATTTGCAGCTTCAAATCTCAATGCTTCCTTTTTTTTCCCCTAAGGCAATCGGGGTTAAGTGACTTGCCCAGGGTCACATAGCTAGGAAGTATTAAGGGGTCAGATTTGAACTCAGGTCCTCCTAACTTCAGAGCTCTATCCACTATGCGATCTAGCTACTCCCACTGTTTCCCTTTTTAACTGTAGAGTCCAATTCAAACTCAGCCTGGGATTCAAGGCTCCTTATTGTCAGACCTCTTTCTATTCCCCTATACAAACGCTTTGTTTTAGGCAAATACAGTCATGATTCCTCCATACATATCATTATTTTTCTTGCTAATATATTTTTATTCCTTCTGTTCCTTGCCTGGATGAAAGCATGAAACCATCTGGAATAATTGTCACACACTAGATGCTAGCGTCTAGATACAAAAATTTGTCTGAATCTAAGAATGTGAAATTTAATAGGGATAAAATTAAAGCCTTAAATTTGGGTTCAAAAAAACCCCAGTTTTCAAGTACAAGGTCAAGTATTCGTGGTTAATCCAGAATCTGGAAAATATCTGGGAGCTGTACTGCTCTGGCCAAGAAAGCTAATTTGATCTAATTTGGTCTTGGTTCACTTTGAAAAAGGCATAAAATCCCACAGTGTTCTGGTCAGAACACATCTCATCTACTGCATTTTCTTCTGGGTACTATATTTTAGGAGAGATAAGCTGAAGAGTGTCGAGAGGAGAGCAGCATCGATGAAGGCTATACCATTCGAGAATCATTCATTCATTGAAAGGCAATTAGACTGGAGAAGAAAAGTCTCATGTGGTGGTGAATGTGGGAAGGGAATAAAAATGGTTGTCATGTGAAAGAGGAACTAGAGCTCTTCCTTTGGTTCCAGTGACCATAACTAGGAACCACAGTTGGAAGGCCCAAAGAGGAAGAGTTGTATTTCTGAATAACTAGATTTGCCCAAAGATGGAATGAAATAACCTCAAGAAAAAGTGACTCTTTCCCCTTAGTGGAGCTCTCCAAGCACAAGTTGAGTGACCACAACATAGCGCACTCTCTGTTTTTGTCCACTTGCATTTTTTATTTCATTCTCAGGTTAATTTTACCTTATATCTAAGACTGATTTTTCTTGTGCAGCAAAACAACTGTATGGACATGTATACATATATTGTATTTAACATATACTTTAACATATTCAACATGTATTGGTCTACTTGCCATCTGGGGGAGGGGGTGGGGGAAGGAGGGGAAAAGTTGGAACAAAAGGTTTTGCGACTGTCAATGCTGAAAAATTACCCGTGCATATATCTTGTAAATAAAAAGCTATAATAAAAAGCTAAAATTAAAAAAAAAAGTTGAATGATCAATATTCAGGGATGTTGTGGTGAGGATAATTTCGACTGGTATCGACTGGACTAATGGTCTCAGAGGTGATTTCAACTATAATTCGTCTAGAGGTGCAATTTAATTTTCCCTTCTTCCCCAAAGCTTTCTGGACCATCACTCACCCCCCAGAAAAACTAACATTGGTAATCAGAACTGCTCAGGTAGCATCATAGATTGTTACCATCATCACCTAATGAAACCTTCTCCTCCCAGCTCCCCATCCCTCCCACCTGTGTGTCATCTGAAAGCTTTATCTTCATCTCGGGTCTTTGTAATGGTGAATAGACTTGAACCCTGGAGAGAAGCCATTCTGGGCTCTCTAAGGTTGAATTAATTTCTGCGGCAAACTTGTTTAACCAGCTACCAATCTACCTGCCATTCAGTCCAAGTTTCACCATCACGCTGATGAAGCACTCATGATAGATGTTATCAAGTCCTTTGTAGAAACCCACATTCTTGATATCTATGATGTACCCATGAGTCGTTGGTGCAGAAATTATCAAAAAGGTAAGTAAAGTCTGGATAATGTGGACCAGTGAGTCCATGTGTTCATTTCATGATCACCACTTTCATTTCCAAGGACTTCAGTAATTCCCTCCAGATTATTTCTAGTCCTGGGCTTCAAGCTTACTGGCCCCTCAGTTCCGATTTCTGCCCTTTCCTCCCTTTTAAGTGTTATGACAACTTGATACCCCCCAAAATTATAAAATGGTTACCACGTAGAAAACTCTACTGGGGCAGGGGGAGGAGGAGGAAGGAAAAAAAAGGGAAACAGTCTTTGTCCTCAAAGAGCTTATTATGCTCATTGAGTGCAGGACTTTCCCTTTAGGATGCTATGGCCCCTTGGGGAATTCTTTCTCAGAATGATGCTTTATAAATGTGTAAAATAGAATATAGAGGATTACAAAGGAAAGCAGTGATACTGAATACAAAGATAGATCTCAAAACACTTTTTAAAAAGTTCATGGATTCTCCGGGTTTAGAATCCTGTACTGGGGGGATACACCATGAGTATAATCTTTGTTTGCCTCCATTTCCTCAAGTATAAAATGGGGATGATAATACCACTTCCCAGGGTTGTGAGGACCAAATTAAATAATATTTATAAAGCATGTAGCATAGTACCTAGCACATAGTAGGTGCTAAAGAAAAGCTAGCTATCATCATTATAAGTAAATTCAAAGGATATATATAAAGTATAACAAAGTAATTTGGCAAAGGGGAGAGAGAGAGCAAATATTTATTAATAATTTAAGCATTAATAAGTATTTTATAAATAATATCTCATTTGATCCTCACATATAATAGTTATTGTAAAGTTCTTTTTCTCTAAATCATAATCCTTGTTTGGGAGCAGGTTTCTTGGAGAGCTTCTGGAGGCCGCTTTAGTTTCAGTTCAGTTCAATAATCCCAAAATGCAGCCAAGAGTTAAAGTCCAGATCCTTTATTGTGTTCTTCAAAATCCTGAATCTTTTCCTGGGGTCTGCCAAGCTTTAATAGAGGCCTATCTCTCTCCTTGGTTCCCGGAGGAGCTCTTGTCAGAATGTCTCCAGCCAGTTTCAGCTTCTCATCCTCTCAATGTCTCCAGCCAGCATGAAGGTAGATGTGGGAATGAATCTGACTCTGCCCCCAGGAGTGTGGGATTGTGGGTTTCCCAGAAGTCAAACCTAGTTGTGAATCTCTTCCCAGAGAATGGGCTTGTGGGTACTCCCTGGGCTTGTGGGAGCTCCTTAAAAGTATCCTCTCTTAAAGGTGTGAATCTCATGGAATTCTAGTAAATACATTACTGAACTAGAGAATTGTTAAGGACCATGCTAAATTAGATAATTATTGTGTCTATCCATTCCAGTGATTTAGCACCTTGTAAGAATCCTAACAAGTTATAATATATAATAGGTAGTTATTATTATTCCCATTTAATGGTTGAGAAAACTGAGGTAAACAAAGATTAAACGACTTGATCTGAGACTAGATTTGAACTCAGATTTTCCTGATTCTGTAAGAGAAGGAGGGTTATTGAAGAGTTCTTTGTAGAGGGACTGAACTACTTGAAACAGGGATACTTATAACAAGGTGTTAATTCAATGGAATTGATGAGATGATGGTTCTCTAGTGCACAAATATACTAAGTACTTAGTATGGGGATATAATGGTTCTCTAGTTCACACATACTCAGTATGCTGTAACAATGTAATTGTAATAGGATATTTAAGGGGTGAGAGGACTAGAAATGAGACACTCCATCCTTGACCATCTTCCTGGTGGCTCTCCTGCCTCCTGCACTCTTCCACTAAGATCAAGACTGGGTCAGACTATGACAGACACAGACTGTGAAGGAGACAATAAAGACTCTAAACTCTATTCCTGACCATCCTCATGAGGATGCAGTCCTGCTGAGACTAAGGCCCATCCAATGGACCTCCAGAAAGCTAGCCCAGATATTACAGTTCTTGTTCTTGTTCTTTTTTCTTTTAGAAATGTCATTTTTATTATATTAGCTCGGCCTACCCATAAGCAATTGATATATTTTTTCTTTTTTCTTTTCTTAGAGAGAAACACAGACCAATAAAACAGCCTTGAAAGTGTAATGCGTTGAATTGGATTTATGGTTCCTTATACAATTTTTCCCCTCTTATTCTTCGCATATAAACATAGATGTGCTTGCTAGTATTTAAGAACTTCAGAATAATTTTTAAATTTTTAAAAAAATTATCACATTTTGGGTCCACTAGAAGAAATTAGAAGGCCATTTTGGCAATATAGAACAAATCCCAGAAAACCAGCCCTCTTCTTGGCACAGCATCGCAATCACCCAATCTTTGTGTAAATTTGATTACATTTTCTGGTCTAGACCTAATTGGATCTGGAACTTTCCAGCATGGTAACTCCATCCATAAATGCATAACGGCAACTCTACTAGAAGTTATCATTTTAAGGAGCTGCCTATGGGTGATAAAAGATGAAAGGATGGTCCATGGTCACAGAATCAAAGTGAAGAACTCATACAGGGCAAGTGTTGGTCAGAAAAAGCAAGGACACTCTCAAGATCTCGCTGAAGACCTTTAGAACTGATTGCATGCCATGGAAGACACTGGCACAAGATGACCCAATATGGGGTGTTTTCATCAGAGAAGGTGCTGGGAGTAAGACAGAATTGAATTAGTTCAGAAGCAACATGAAATGTATAGTTAGAGAACCACCTGAAATGTTCATAGGGACTATTGGTGTCCAACCTATGGCAGACAATTCTGAGCTCCTACTGATCTGACCAGTCATAGTTGAATATATTGTAACTTGACTCTAACAGACTGATGTCATTTCGGGCCTTTTCCAGAATAAAGGAACCAATGGAATATTATAGTCTGATAAAAGCAAAAATAAGAAGAATAAAAGTGATATTTGGAAAAATATATAAAATGATGAAACATGAAACATGAGATCATCAAAATAACAGCCTACACACTAAATACAATTATATTAGCCAAAAAAAAGGGGGGGGGGAGCAAGAGACCCAAGGGAGTATTCTATATAAAAGTACATTGACAGATTTGGTCATTTTGGTCCTCTTCCAGAATGGCGGAATCAATGGAATATTATAGTCTGATAAAAAGAAAAATAAGAAGAATAAAAATGATAATTTGGAAAAAATATATAAAGTGATAAAACACAAGATCATCAAAATAACAACTTACACACTAAATACAATTATACTAACCAAAAAAAAAAAAGGCGGGGCAAGAGACCTGAGGGAGTATTCTATATAAAAGTACATTGACAGATTTGGGAGGGGACCCTCAGCAAAAGTCTTACTTGTTTGGTTCAAACGTGAGTTATCATGTTTTTTGGTTTAATGAAACCGTAAACAATTCGCTCTGGGGAATTTGCCCTGTTATTTTACCTTATTATTTGCTTAGTGGTTTTTGTGGTGAACATTGATTAATAATAATAATCAATACAACAGGGGATTGGCTAGGGAGCATCTGATCCCCAGAACACAATGCCCATCCAAGTCATGAGTTTGCCTCTAGAAATTCATGACAGAGGAGACTTGCCTCTGTGATTCAGAGCATGTGCTGCAACTAATTGTTTCCTCCTGGCTTACTGTGCCGAGATAAAATATTTTTTAATTGGCTTAGAGTCCAAACAAAGGTTTCGTCTGAAAGACCCACATGCACACCCACACCCACTCACGCCCCTTTGAAGCTTCCAAGTGAGAAGGAACAGAAATGGGGGGGGTAGGGGGAGGGCTTATCTCCTCCAAAAAGGCTCGCTCATCATTTCATAACCAGAATTACCATTTGTAGCACTCATTGCTCTAGACATGTCATAGTCTAGAATCATGTACTTGCCTTTTGACTTTATTTGCATTTTTTTTAACTCCTAAGAACGCTTTTCTTGCTAATACTTTTTCCAGAGTGTGCTTTGTCCCCCTAATATGGGACGGTCCTTTGGCTCAGGAGGCCTTAAGATCTGACATAGGGCACCTCAGTATTTCAAAGGCCTTTGTTTTTGTTCCCATCATCCCTCCTTCCCCATCAATAAAAATGACAATATCTGGGTGACATTTGGCAGGGATTGTCGGGCCAGAAAATGCAGTGATCTGGTGCCCACCTGACAGTGACACTGCCCAACACAAAGGTCCATGGGGGCAGACACACAGCCCACCCAGTGCAGTACCCTCCCAGCCTGAGGGGCCTCCTGGAGCTTGGGTTCTGTTTGAAGTCTTTAAGAACACTTTCCTGAGTGAAGGATCAGGAGGACTTTTTATATATTTATTGATTGGATGAACAGATGATTAAGCAAGGCTTTGGTCTCCTGAAAACGTGATGCTGTCCTTGCCCAATAGTGGCGAGTTGAATTTGACCCAGGTTTACGTATTACCCACATTATTCTACTTGTCATAACTCACATGTGAGCACTTAAATAGAATGGCCACCTTGGCCAGTTAAGTGGTTATAGATAACATGGCTCAGGCTCCCAATCTTTTATCCTGCTGGTTGGCACAGGGGATGGCATGCTGAATTTGGAGTCAGAAAGTCCCGAGTTCAAATCCAGCCACACAGATACTTATTCGCTCGGTGACCCTGGTTCAAGCCACTTCACTTCACTTGCCTTAGTTTGCCCAACTGTAATAATGGGGATAATAATAAGACCTCTCTTCCAGGGTTGTCATGAGGATCAAAAATGAAAATATTTATGAAGCACTTGGCATAATGCCAAGCATGTAGTAGGAGTTTAATAGATGCTTGTTTCCTACTTTCCTTTTCTTGGGATCACAGTCTGATTTGAAATGGGAGCTCACTGACTCCATGCTCATGTACATAACTGATTAAGAATCAAATAAGTGGTATTCATTCTTTTTTTTTTTTTTAACTCTAACAGACTGATGTCATTTCGGGCCTTTTCCAGAATAAAGGAACCAATGGAATATTATAGTCTGATAAAAGCAAAAATAAGAAGAATAAAAATGATATTTGGAAAAATATATAAAATGAGAAAACATGAAACATGAGATCATCAAAATAACAGCATACACACTAAATACAATTATATTAGCCAAAAAAAAGGGGGGGAGCAAGAGACCCGAGGGAGTATTCTATATAAAAGTACATTGACAGATTTGGTCATTTTGGTCCTCTTCCAGAATGGCGGAATCAATGGAATATTATAGTCTGATAAAAACAAAAACAAGAAGAATAAAAATGATATTTGGAAAAATATGTAAAATGATGAAACATGAAACATGAGATCATAGTGATGAGCAACTTACTACCTCCCAAGGCAGCCCATTCCACATTAGGAAATGCTGGACTCAAGAGAGTTTTTCCTGACGTCAAACCTCAACCTTCCTCTTTGCAACTTCTATCCTTCCTTTCTGGGACAGCACATGTCTAACCATTATTTCATGTGACAATCCTTCAATTACTCAAGGACAGCTCTTGTGAACCTCCTACTAAATCTCCTCTTGTCCAAGCTAGATCTTCAGTTTCTTCTCATATCTTTCATTACTCTGCCTTTTTTTTTTTTTCTGAGACAATTGGGCTTAAGTGACTTGCCCAGGGTCACACAGCCTTTGACATCTTTGATTATCTTCTTCAGGACCCTCTGTACTTAAACAGTGTCCTTTGAAATGCTGGTTCCTAGAACCAAATACAATCCTCTGGATGATGGAGATAAGGCAGGATACAAGGCTTAGCATCTCTCTAGTACTGCATCCCTAGCCTTGAATGCAGCTGAGATGCTCCCAAGTCCACATCTGGTCTTGATGCTTTAGTCAATATGGGTCCCAACCTTACTTTGGTCAGCAGCAGGTCCTTCCCCAAATCATCCCTCTTTATTACAATCAACAAACAATCCTATTATGTGCCAGGCGCTAGCTGGACAGCAGAGCTACAGAGACCAAGATGAAGCAGGCCATGTCTTCAATGAACTCGTCCTCTATCAAGAAAGACATCATGTACCCACCGAGGTAGAGACAATGTAACCAAAACTAATAAGAGGCAACGTGGAGGAAGGTGCAGCAGGGAGAAATCAGGGAAGACTTCATGTAGAAGGTGGCTCTGAGCCCAGCCTTGAAGGGAGCTAAGACATTTGACAGGTTGGGGAAAGGGGAGAGGAGGAAGCATTGCAGGTGTTGGAAACAACTGGGGCAAAGGTCTGTGGAGCAGAAAGAGTGTGAATGGGGAAGAGCTTGAAGGACGGATTGGCTTTAGCCTTGGTTAAGGGAAATAAGGTCTCCTTAGACTGGAAAAATTGGATGGGATGGGGTTGGGTAATTCTTAAATGCCCAAGATAGTTTCTGTTTGTTCCTGGAGGTAATAGGGGAGCCAGTGGAGTTTATTGATGAAGGGAGTGATGAGTTCTATGCCTTAAGCAATATAAGCACAATTGGTAAAAAAAAAAAAAAAAAAAAAAAAAAAAAAAAAAAAAAAAAAAAGGAGGGGGGGATGGACCAGTAGCATGGCAAGAGAAAAGGATAACCAGTGGTCAGCCCATGCACTCTCTTGGTATCCTTAACAGATCCTAAGAAAAAAGGGAAGGCCCCTAGCACGTGAGTGGACCTGATTCCTCTCCACCATGTCTCTGCAACCTGACTCTGCTCCCTATCTCCTCTCCAGTGAAACCATGGAGTCTGCCCATGCAATGTCTCCCTGGAAGGTGAGCTTTTGCCTTATTTCACCCTACTTTGGTCCCCTCTGCTGCTGTCTCCATACTGTGATCTGATTCTGTGTGTGTGTCTCTTTCCTGTCATCTAGCGTCATATACCAATCATTGATCTATTTGCCTATCGAGTCACAAGGCAGGCGTGGATGGGTTCTGATTTTCCTCATTGGAGGAACTCTCCACACTCATGAGCTCATGGACTCACTGGGCTATTAAAATAACATAAACAAATCAGGAATGGAAGCTTTTGATTGATGTCCTGGCACCTGCTTGTTTCCAAAGTCTCCACTTGAGTATCATGTTGAGACAGGAAAGTTGATAAGGAAATAGCTGTAATGCTTGAGTGTTTGGAGTCATTAAACAGGTATCGCAGCGCTGGCACTCTTAGGAGATGGGCCAGGCTTCCTCGTCATCAAGAACCTGCTCTCATTTTGCCCAGTGGATAACATTCACTCTTAAGAGGTCCTGGAACCCCAGTCTCAGCCTGACTTGCTGCATGACCTTGGGAAAGCTTTTTCAGTTCTTTTGTGGCCTTCTAATTAAAGCCTCCCTCTCTGGAGTGTGGTGAAGTGGAACCAATACAAATGGCTGGGGATGGTGGATTGGTTTAATTTGGTCTGGCTGAGTGAAAAATGTCCCAGACATCCTGCAGGAGAATGCCCAGTACCCACCTAGCAGCTCTAGGTCACTGGGCCTCCAAGATTAGTGTTCCCTGAGGAACCCAGTGCAGCAGGGACAGCAGAGCTTTCCTTTGCTCAACACGGTAGTGCCAGAGAATTATGTAGCCCCTCCTTATCCCCTGAAAAAGGTTTCCAGCAACAGACCCAGGCTATTTAGAGCAGGGATGCTTAAACTAGCCACTCCTTTTCACTCAACCTCAGGATACAAAATAGATATATAATCAAGAATTTACTGATAAATCATCATTTCAAGAGCCCCACCTTCAGTTATGTGACCCCATATGAGGTAGCAACCCACAGTTTTTCTTTTTTGTTTTTCTTTTGCTGAGGCAATTGGGGTTAAGTGACTTGCCTAGGGTCCCAGAGCTAGGAAGTGTTAAGTTTCTGAGGCCAGATTTGAACTCAGGTCCTCCTGACTTCAGGGTTGGTGCTCTATCCACTGCACCACCTAGCTGTTCCAACCCACAGCTTTAATTCAGAGAACTCCACCCAGATACTCCAAGAAAGCTAAGGCACTCTTTAGAGTCTCCCCGACTCTGGGAGACGTTGCAGTGAATGGCAAGCCTGGGCACGAGAGGAGAGAGTGATGATAATAGCTAACATTAATATAGCATTCAAAAGTTTTCAAGGTGTTTAACACATATTACCTCATTTGAACCTCACAATTCTGTAAGATAGTTATTATCCCCATTTTACAAATGAAGAAACTGAAGCTGAAACAAGTTAAGTGATTTGTCAAAGGTCATACACAATAGTAATCAGTTCTATAAATGTCCATTAAGTGCCCATTAAAGGCCAGGCAGTTTGCAAAGCACTAGAAAGCCCGCCGCTAGTGAGCACCCAAGACAAGATTTGGATTAATGTTATCTTGACTTCAGGTGCAACATTGTAGTCATTATACCATGCAGCTTCCTTCATAAGAGACTTATCAAGCTCCATTAAGTCACCACAAGCCAATATGGAACTGAGGAGAGAAACATATTTGCCAAATGCAATATGTTGTGGTTTCTTGAGATCCCTTGAAGATCTTTGGATTTGGTCCAGTTATCATAGACACTCCAATAAAAGACTTTTGATCCAGTTACCATAGAAACTCCAATAAAAGACTTTTGGTCCAGTTATCATAGAAGCTCCAATAAAAGACTTTTGGTCCAGTTACCATAGAAGCTCCAATAAAAGACTTTTGGTCCAGTTACCATAAAAACTCCAATAAAAGACTTTTGGTCCAGTTACCATAGAAGCTCCAATAAAAGACTTTTGGTCCAGTTACCATAGAAGCTGCAATAAAAGACTTTTGGTCCAATTACCATAGAAGCTCCAATAAAAGACTTTTGGTCCAGTTACCATAGAAACTCCAATAAAAGACTTTTGGTCCAGTTACCATAGAGGCTCCAATAAAAGACTTTTGGTCCAGTTACCATAGAAGCTCCAATAAAAGACTTTTGGTCCAGTTATCATAGAAGTTCCAATAAAAGACTTTTGGTCCAGGTATCATAGACACTCCAATAAAAGACTGGAGAAACAATAGCTTTGAGCTACTGATGGAAGTGGAAGAGTTTGGAGGAAAGCTGGTCCCCTGGGGAAAGGGATGACTTCCACCTGCTGGTGTCTGAGGAGGACTGCAGGCAATGAGTGCAGCTGGCAAAACAACTCTGGATGTCCACAAGGGATCCCTGACAGAGTGGCCAATGACCTCCATCTATTGGAGGTGAAAAGAACTGCAGGACTGCAGAACAGTCACATTTTAGTATGATCAACTTTATATTGAAATTCAGGATCCAGGGTTTCCTAGGTCCTGTGGCTCTAAAATATAAATTCTTGTGCTCTAGGGAAAGTTAAGAAAACCAACAAAAGCTGGAAGTCTTAGAACGAACATCCCAACTATTTTCTTTATAATGTAAATTTGTTCATCCAAAAGGAGGTGTTTTTCAGGACTTCTCCCACATGACCAGCTCTAAATGACTTTGCTATTCTCAGCAGTACAATGAGCCACCACACAGTGAAGGACTGAAAATGAAAAATCCTACCCATCCCCAGAGAAGGAATTGCTTGTGTCTGACCAGCCTGAAGTATACGCTCTCTTTTTATAACTTTATTTTTAAAAATGAGGCTGGGAGAGCTTTCACAACGTGATTTTTATGGAAATGGCTTCTCAATGGGGGCTGCGAGTTGGGGATAAGGGAGAGAGAATCTGGAACTCAGAAGTTTTCAAGACAAATGTAAAATATTGTTTTAAATATAACTGGGGAAAATATCGAATGAATAAATTATTAAAATAAAAGAAAAAAGAAAAAAACAACAAAAACTTTTCCCACGTAAACTCTTCCATTATAATTTGATTTTGTCTGCAAAAACCGTTCAAGATTTTTTTTTCTTTTCTAATCTGATTTTGTTTATGCAAAAGGACTTCAGTTTTTCAAAATTTCCCGTTAACCCTTTCCTTTAAAATGTCATTTTGTGTCTTCAAAAGCTTTTATTTTTCCCCCCAAGCTTCTCCCTCCCATCTAAGTCCTTCCTTTGTCATTTTAGACGTATTGATCTGGTTTCTACTTTTCTCCCTCCCACCGCCACTGGGTCCGGATTGTCCTTTTGATCCTCCGAGATCGCCTCTACCCCTTATCGGGTCACGCGTTCTTCCGTCCCCGGTCACCGGCTCCCCTCATTTTGCGTGACCTGCCCTCTGCTGCCTGTCGTGCAGGTGGGGAAACTGAGGCCCGGAGCAGCTGCGGCGCCGCTAGCTCGAGTCCGCGGTCCTTCCTCTCGCCAGTATCTGCCCCGCCGTGTCCGCAGGGGAGCCGAGGCCAGCGGAGAGGGGCGGAGTCGGGGGCGGAGCCAGAGCCGGAGGGCGGGATCCAGGCCGGGAAGGAGGAGGGCTGTTGCCTACTTTCTGACAGCCGACAGAATCTGCCGGCTTCCGCGGCGCCTTTAAGGTGCAGGCAGAGCTGTGAGCTTGTGAGCGACCGGGAGGCCGGCAGAGGCGAGTGCGGCAATCGGGCGACCCTCGGAGACGGACCAAGCCGGCAGGAGGTGAGCTGGGGCTAGACGGGAGGAGGGGGGCGCCCCAGGACGTGCCCCCGGATCGAAGGGGGGGGCGGCGCTGGCGAAGCCCCTCGCCCGGAGGGGGGAGTCGGGGGAGAGTCGAGGAGGGGTCAGAAGGGTCCCCTCTCCCTTTCGCCCCCTGCCCCGTCGGATGCCGGGGCTGCTGTCCGGTCTGGGCGGCCCGAGGCCCCGGGCCTTTTCATCCCCGGCCAGAGGCCCCCGGATGGGATGGGGGTCCTTTCCAGCCCGTGCCCGGCCCGCGCTTTGGCACGGCTGCAACTTGGTCACTTTCGAGCTCCAGGATGCCGGCGGAGCGAGGCCTTTAGCCCTGGGCTTTCTAGAGATTTGCTTCCCCCTCCCCCCGCCCAGCTCGCCTCTTCTGGCAGCTCCCCCATCTCTCCGAGGGGCACCCCCAGTCCAGGCAGCTCCCCGCCTCCAAAGGGCATCCCACTGCAACAGCTCCACCGCCTCTCCGAGGGGCACCCCCACTCTAAACAGATGCCCCGTCTTTCCGAGAAGCGCCCCCCTTCCAAGCGGCTCCCCCACATTTCCGAGGAGCACCCTTATTCCAGGAAACTCCCCCGCCTCCCCAAGGGGCATCCCACTCCAAACAGCTCCACCGCCTCTCCGGGAGCACCCCCACTCCAGGCAGCATCCCCTCCTCTCCGAGGAGCACCCCCACTCCCATCATCTCTCCTGGCTTTCGAGGAGCACCCCCATTGCAGGAAACTCCCCCGCCTCTCCAAGGGGCATCCCACTTTAACAGCTCCGCGGCCTTTACGAGGGGCACCCCCACCCCAAAAGTTCCCCCGCCGGTCCGAGAAGCACCCCCACTCCCTCCAGCTCGCCCACCTTTGCAACCGGCATCCCACTCCAAACGGCTCCCCCCGCCTCTCCCGAGGAGCACCCCCCTCTCCCGTCAGCTCCCCCGCCTGTCCGAGGGGCACCCCACTCCAGGCAGCTCCTCCGCTTCGGCCGGCGGGCTCCTTCAGTTTGGACCGGCAGCCGAGAGCGGCGTCTGGCGCTGGGGCATCCCGGCCGGCGTTGCAAAGGCGGCCCCGGGCTGGAGCCCGTCCCCGCTGGCACCTGCGCCTGAGACCCAAGGGCTGGAAGCCGCTCCAGAGGTCATTTAGCCGGTGGAGCCGCTGGTTCGGCAGATTTGCCGAGCCAGACTCGGAGCGAGTGCTCGGGCCAAGGTCACGCGCACGGTCCCCAGAATCTCCCGATTGGTCCCCTGGCTCATTTCAGCGCGGAGGAAACTGAGCAGGGCCCCAGAAGCGAAGAGCTTAAAGGGATTTGAACGCGGGGCTTCCCTCCTCAGCACCGGGACTTCAGTCGCTGCCCATCTTAGCTTGGCTGAAGGATTCTGGGTCGGCCAAAGAAGCCCTGAAGTTTAGCGCCCAATTAGCCCCCCACCACATGCACGGGCGGGGGCTGTGTGCCCACTCCTTCCCAGGCCTGGGGCTATCCACCGAGGCGGGCGACTGGACTTGTTAGAGGGAGTCCAGACGGCTTCGTCCACCTTGCCCACGTGTGGCTGTCGTGGATCCCTGTGGAAGCACTCCGCCATCCAATCCCAATGTTTATTTAGCATCTCCTCAGTGCCTTCCCCTGTGCTGAGTCTGAGCGCTGGAGGCCCACGGGGCCAGCCCTGCTCTCCAGGGGCTTGCGCTCTAAGGAAGGTTAGACAAGTGCATAGAGAAGTGGATAGAGTATAAAATGGAAGTTAATAATTGCACACTTCTACTGCCTAGTTAAACTCGAGGCAATCCTGTATTGGGGCGCTCCAGGAAGGTTCTCCTAGAAAATGGTCAGGGCCTTTTGGTCAGTGATTGACTCAGATTGAATGTAAACAGCCATGTTTCTGCTTTCTGAAACCCTGAGGGTCCCAGATTTATTTATTTAGATTTGGGGGGGGGGAGTAGGTGAAAGAGAATATTATTTGCCTCAATTGTTACTTGGCTCTGTACACCCCCCTCAGTCAAACTGACACCTGTTGAAGACCTTAGTTTAAAAAGGGCCAAAGTCTCCCATTACATCCGGGGCCATCTCCAATGGTCCTGGTTTATCATACAGCCCACTGGATCCAGTGGCTCTGGAGGGGAGAGTGAGGCAAGTGATCTTGCCCGGCCCTTCCTCACTTCAATCCAATTCACTTGCTTGTCATGAGATTATCTCCCTGATGTCCTGGTCCTCGTGGAGAAGGAATGGCAAATAATAATAAAGGGGGAGACTGAAACTATAAGATGCAGTCTTTTAGTATTTATCATTTACCCAGACTTGGGTAACAGCCTAGACACTAGAGATGGGGGAGGGGGCTCTTCTCAAAGGAACAGAAAAAAAGGCCATTTGGGCTCAAATCACAGAATGAGAGAGGAACAAGCAGTGTCCACTGAGGTTGGAGAGATCAGCTGGGACCAGAGATCAGCTGGGAGGTGAAAGATTAAGCAGAAGTGTGTATTTGGGGCTAGAAATTTTAGGAGTTGGTGGTCAGATTTTTGAAAAAGGAAAATGGCAGCAGGGTGTAAGAAGGCCTGCCCTAAGTTGAGGCTTGAAGAGACCAATTAAGAAACCACAGACGAGAGAATCTAGGTGAGAGGTGAGGAAGACTGGAATTGAGGTGGTAGCTTGATGGGTGGAGAGAAGGCATCAGACACAGAATGATGTTATGAATGTACAAACTGGAAGCTCTGGCAACTGACTGGCCATGTGGGAGGAGGAAGAACATTTACTTGAGTGCTGGGGGGGGCCTGTGGGCCCAGCTGCAAGCTATTTTCTGGATGTTACAAAGAAGATAAGATGATATTTTTAAAATCTAGTTCAAATATGAATTTGAATACAGAAATTGAGACCTCTCTAACCTGGCTCTGTTTACTGTTTTTACCTACAATAAAGGGTTTTAGGCTGAACCAAAAGGAGTAAACCGTTCTACTTGGCTGGCCTTGGGAAGTTCTAGAAATCCAAACACTCATTTGTTAGTGTTTAGGCTTGAAAGCATAGAAAAGAAGGAAAACAGTATTAATTTCTTTTTAAAAGCTTTTTATATCTTTGTCTTTTGTTTTTATCTTATGGTCATTTCCTGATATACACTATCACTCCTCAAAAAACAAAAAAGGGAAACTAATGGATTGACCCACTACATTGCATTGCTGACAATCATTCTATACTGGGGTGAGGTACTTAGGTGAGTCAGTAGGTAAAGTACTAGGTTTGGAATCAAGAAGATGAGTTTGAATTTTACCTCAGACATTTATTAGCTGTGTGGTCCTGGGGAAGTCACTTAATCCCTCTCAGCCTCAGTTTCCCCACTTGTAAAATGAGCTACCTTCCAGGATTGTTGTCAGGATTGAATGAGGCAGCATATGTAAATCATTCTGCAAATCTTAAAGCATTATATAATTGCTACATATATTTGTCTTATATAAAGCATTAGTATTGTGGTTGTAGTAGTCCTCAACTGCCTACAAGGAAAGAACTCAAAACAGATTCTGTACTTAGACCTGGAAGAGATTTCAGAGGCTATCTAGTCCAATGCCCTGATTTTCCAAATGGAGAAACTGAGGCTCAGGGGAAGTTTCGGGGCTTGCTCAATCAAAGTCATGCATGCAGTAAACATCTGAAGCATAGAAGCTGATGCTCTTTCCACTTACTATTTTGCCTCCATTATGTGTTTCCTTACCTGTTCTCCAGGTTTTGATTGGCTGTCATTACAGTTAGAGTTTAGCTGCCTTTTAGGTCTAGTCATCGTTTCTATGGTTCTCCCGGCTCTTGATACTTGACTCTTTATCATTTATGGAAATCTTCCCATGTTTCTCTGAATTCCTCATATTCAGCATTTCTTATGTACCTTGATTTATTCCACTTCCCAACTGATGACATCCATATTTTCCAGTTTGTTTGCTGATACAAATAGGGTTGCTTTGTATTCTTTGCCCTATTTCATATAAAAAAAAGATTGAAAGAAAGATAAGAAAGATAAAAAGAAAGGAAGGAAGGAAGGAAGAAAAAAAGAAAAAGAAAGAAAGGAAGAAAGAAATATTTCTCTCTTTGATCTTTCTGTGGAATATACCCTGCAGTGAGCCAAAGAACATAATCATTTTAATGACTTTTCTTGAATAATCCTAAATTACTTTTCCCAAAAGAAATTGCCAATTCAAAGCTCTTCTAACACTTTTAGGATAATGCTTTCCATAGTCTCTCCAAAATCACCTATTTCCATATTTTCTCATTTTTGCCACTCTGATGGATGAGACCTCCAGGAATCAACACTTAATTTCTTTATTAAGGACCCACCAGAACTACTGTAGAGTAGTAAATTGTGGAAAGACAGTATCCAAGTGTAAACAATTCTAATGGGTCTTTCTTTTTGGATCTTTGACAGTATGTGACATACTGTCAAGTGCTAAGTTTAAAAGGCAGGAGGAGCTAGGGGAAACTCTTTTAACTTTTAACTAGGGCTTCTAAGAGGTGGAAATGAGAAGGGAGTATTTTCCAGGTACAGACAACAATGCAAAGGTATGGAGGCGGGAGATGATGGAAAGTCCTATATGAGGAACCCAAAGAAAGTTATTATGGATGGGTCAAAGGGCACGAAAGGTAGAAATGTGTAATAAGGTAGGAGGTGCTTTAAAAGCCAAATAGATGATTTCATAGTTGATTTTAGCAATGGGAGGAAGTTGCTTCAGGAGGTAAGTGATGTGGGCAGAACCTTCACATTAGGAAATCACCAGGGCAGCAGAGTAGAAGATGAATGGGGATGGGAAAAGACTTGAGTCAGGGAGACCAACTAAGAAGCTAATTGAATAGAAGGTAGAGAGATAATGAGCACTTGGATCCTTGGGTTGTAGAGGACATATTTGAGAGATGTTGTGGAAGCAGAAATAAAATTTCGTAATCAGATGCTGAGGATATGAAATCCAAAATTAAAAATAAAATGGTTCCTGGTCTCAAGTTGGGAGGAAGAAGGGTACAATGTGTACAAAATTAAGTCAATATGAAATTAGCCAGAGTAATTACAATGATTATTTTTTGTACTGAAGAGAAAAGACTTCCTGCAGAAATTGGCACAGGTACTAAGGCTTGAAAGGATTCTGAAATGAAGAGGGAGAGCCTTCCAGGTTTGGAGAAAATGCTTGTTCAAAGGCCTGGAGGCAGGAAATGGGATGACAAGGTTAGGGAGATCAGTTATCCGTCAGTTTGACAAGGAAGTAATATAAGACTGGAAAGGCAAATGGGAGCTGGGTTGTTGTTGAGGACTTTTCAAAACTATAAGGTAGATGAGGGCAAAAAGATTTTTCCACTTGCCTTCCAGGTATATATATAACAACATTCACTGATAATAAATTATAATTTCATATCTCTATATGGGGTCATGAAATACGGTTTAAGAAGCTTTGATGTGGAGAAGGGAGTCCATGAGCTTTAGCAGATTAGCCTTTGGGTAATAGTGAGACTTTGCCAATTGTGGAGTCTGTGTGTGGAGGGGGAGGGCAAGAGTAGGAAGATGAAAGAAGACAAAAAAAAAAGGAAGAGAAATAAGAATGATGTTAAAGAAACCAAGGGAGGAGAGAGTGTGCACTTGGAGCGAAAGCTAGTGACAGAGTTGAAAGGGGCCCAAAGAACAAAGAAAAGGCCTTTGGGTTGAGCCTTAAGAAATCCTTGGTAACCTTTGAGCCAGATTACAAAATAATTAAGAGATTAAAAAGGGAAACGAAGGCTAGGAAATAGAGACAAACAGGAAGGATGCCATATTCCAAAGAAGGGGAGAAGACAATACCTTAATGGGGCAAAAGGATCCAATGAATCCGTGGGATGATAACATCATGATGGACCCACCAAGGCCATGGAGGACAGATGGGCTCTTCTCATCCATCATTTGTATTCTATAGACATTCTTTGCCTTTTTTTCCCCCCTGATTCTGTCTTCCTTGATTAAGAAATCAAGATCCTTGTTATTGATCTTCTGGCCTACCATCTTCTTCATCTTTTCATAGAACATCCCTTAAGAGGCAGAATGATACAGTGGCAGGATTGCTGGCTTCAGAGCCAAAGGACCTGTGCTCAAATCTTGGCTCTTCTGGTCACTAATTGTGTGACAACGGACAAATCATTTCACCATTCTGCCTCAGTTTCCTCATCTGTAAAATGAATGAGTTGAACTAAATGGCTTCCAAGGCCCCTCTAGGGCAGCAAAGTGACTCAGGGGAGGGGATGCTTGCCATCGCCTTCCTCCTGAATGTTGCCCCCACACACTTCTAGCACAAAGAGAAAATGGAATTCTGGAAAGAAGGGCACCAAAGCAACAAAGCATTAGGTGATAGCCCAACCTGGGAGGGAAGATGTAGCAGCAGAGCCCCAAAGAGGCCATGACTAAGGGAACAGGCTGGGGTTCCAACATGGAGCCAGCCAAAGTACACGGACCTCAATTATCACCCTTGAGGGTGGATCAGGGCAACTCCCCTTATTAAGTAATAATCTTGGACTCCGTCCAGGTCTGGGCAAATGTTCCCCAGTGATACCCCCAGTGTGACTTGAGATAAACATGTTCTTCCATCTTGGGCTAGAATGCATTTCATGTGACTCCCTATTACTTAGTGACCTCCAAGATCCTGAGAAGCTAGGGGTGATCTTTTTGGTCCTCTGACCTTCTGTTGTTCTAAGAAGGGTAAAATTATTGTTTCCTTTTCCAGAGCAGAGCTGGACTCTTAACTCTTGTCAGGAAACAAAGAACAAAACAGATTTGACTCCTGGCTCCTTAAAAGTGCTGTAAAGGGCCCAGAATCTACGTCTTGGTTGGATCCTCCTGAAAGATCTACTGATTTTTCTAGGTTTCAGAGGTCTTTGGGACTCTTCAGGGACGTAGCTGTTTACTGCTCTGGCAGGAGATTTTTTTTCCCCCTAGGGAGAATCTTGGCAGCATTGTTGGGGTGATCATAGGGCACCCAGCAGCCTGCAGAGGGGGGAAGCAGCCAGCCCACCTACGTGAAGCACACCATTATATTTTAGTAAAAAATATCCAGGAGGGTTTTACTTTGACTATTAAAAACTTGATGTTCAGTTGCCTGGGCAACGTGATGTTAAATGATGCTCTGGTAAAGTAAAATTAGAACAAAAAGATTCTAGATGTGGAACTGAAAGGGACCTGAGAGGTCTTGAAATCCACCACTCTCATTTTACAGATGAGCACACTGAAGTCCAGAGAAATCCAGTGATTTCCTTCAAGATTTGTTTAGTGCTGTTTACTTGTGTCAAATTCTTCACGATCCATTTGGAGTTTTCTTGGGAAAGATAATGGAGGAAACTGAGGCAAACAGGGTGAAGTGACTCGGTCAGGGTCACACAGCTAGAAACTGGGACTGGATTTGAACTCTGGACAATGTGGCTTCCTGAGTTCAAGCCTGGCCCTTTATCCACTGCAGCGTCACCTAGCCACCCCTTGCCCAAGCTTACACATGTTCTCATTGAAAAAGACCAGAGTTCAGCTCAGGTTTTCAGAGTCCAAAGCCAGTATTCCTTTCCAACCAGTAAGCTCCTCATTATCCCATAATCTGGCTGAACAATAACAGTCTTTTTCATTACGTAGATTGGTTTTGCTACATTTTTTTTCTCTTTCCTTTTAAAATTCTTTCTTATATGGGATAGCTTTCTGGGAAAGGGAAGAGAGGAATATAGGTAGAAGTGCAGATGGCATAAAGACAGAAGATAGAAAAATCCATTTTTAAAAGAAAAAAATAGTAGCTGACATTTGCGCAGAGCTTTACCATTTGCAAAGCATGCACATGATTATTTCATTTGATCCTCATGGCAAGCCCATGGCGTAGGGACTGTTATTATCTCTAGTTAACAGATGGGCAGCCCAGAGTGCCTTGCCCCGGGCCACACAGCTGGTATGGATATGGAGTACTACTTGGGAAGACCGCTGGATGTGCTGACTCGGGCAAGTCATTTCTTTCGATAAAGATCAGAGGCTGGATGAGACGGTCTCTAAGGAATGGAGAAGTTGTTGAGGTGATCTTCATCGATATATAGATGAGTGAACAGAGGCGAAATGGATGCCCAGAGTCACCTTTTTCTGAACTCAAGTCTTCTGAGATCTTCTTCACTAAGTCCCTAAAGATTTGTCATTACAGTTAATTAGAGTTTAGCTGCCTTTTAGGCAACTTACATTAGTTTAGTCGTCTTTTCTGTTGTTCTCCTGGCTCTTGATTCTTGACTATCACTCTATGGACTGCGTACCTAAAAAGACAGATTTGTAGCGGGGCTATCAATCGTTAAAGGTGAGTTGAGTTGTTCACTTTATTTTTTTAAGCTTAGCCATAGTAGTCAACTTTTTGAAGACTGACTGGCACAAGAGAGAGAGTGTTCATTCTCTGGCCAGTCATTGTTTTCTTGCACAAAGAACATACGATTGGCAAACACCATTTACGCTTGGTACTTTGGGGAGACTTAGTAACTTGTTTTCTTGTGCAAAGAGTATATGATTGGCAAACACTATGCTTAATACTTTGGGAAAACATTGCAAATTTCTTGATTTCAGGCTCTTAAGAGGTGATGGATGTGAGAGAAAGATCTCATAAAACATATTTTATTTATTTTTGGAAAAGTTGTCACCCCCCCCAGGAACATGGTTCTTGTTCCAATAGAGTGTTCCTCCCCTTCCCCATTAGAATCATCCTTTGTAACTTAAGAAAGTTACACATCAGCAAAATAGATCAGCTCTGAGGGCAGCTAGGTGGTGCAGTGGGTAGAGTACCAGCCCTGAAGTCAGGAGGAGCTGAGTTCAAATCTGGTCTCAGACACTTAACACTTCCCAGCTGTGTGACTCTGGGCAAGTCACTTAACCCCAATTGCCTCAGCAAAAAAATAAATAAATAAATAAACAAAATAAATCAGCGCAGCTAGAAAAGCATCACAGTGTGAAGAGAAAAAGCATTTCTATAAGGTTTGAACTGAGGTTCAGTGATTTGTCCAGGGTCACACAGCTACTAAGTGTCTGAGACAACACTAACCTTCTTTGAGGCCCAATAGCCATCGTGCTATTTTGTTCTCTGACAGAATTAGAACCAAAGACTTAATTGTCTCCGAGCCCATTTGAACTAACTACTACATCACTCAGTCTCTAAACAAACATAACTAATTAGAGACAGGTAAATACATGGCAAGGACAAAAGGGTACTTTGGTCAGAGGACAATAGGATGAAATGTCACCTGAGTCAGGAAAGAGTCCGCTTGGAGAAGTGGATAAGGGAGCAGGGTCTGAGCCAGGTTTTGGAGCGGGGCAGAGTCTTGCCCTTTTTAGATATCATGACCCACCACCGTAGTATGGAGAAACCTAGGGCTTCTCCCTTTCTCAGAATCATGTTTTAAAATAGTTGAAATATTTCATTTCAGCTACAGATTAGTGAAAATAAAGATACAAGTTCACAGCCCCTTAAACATTGGAGTTTTCTAGTCCTCCTGGTTAAGAGAGAGATTTAGGAGAAGAAAAAGATGAATGCTGTCTACAAAAAGAAAATCAGATGGCCCCAAACATGATTATAGAATGGAAGTTCCTTCCACACGGAGCTCTCTTGACCACCCTCCCTCCATGAGAGTGCCTTTTCTCCCATCACTTATGTTCTACTGATAGAGAGTAAGTAAGCGCTTGAGGGTAGGGGACTGTTTCTGACTATCATCTAGAGTTTAGCGCTGTGCTCAATCAATAAGTGTTTGTTGAAAGCTTGCTTCTGTTCTGTGTATATTTCAATATGTCCCTTTTGTCTCCTTCCAGTAGAATATGAGCTCTTTGAGGGCAGGAACTGTTCATCTTTGTTTTCCCATGCCCAGCACCCAGAGAGATGCCCGATATATAAGAAGGGCTTAATAAATGACTCTTGATTGCTTGGCTATTTATCTCCCCGGTCAGCATCTACCACACAATTGGATAGTGTAGATCAGTGGTCCTCAAACTTTTTAAATAGGGGGCCAGGTCACTGTCCCTCAGACTGTTGGAGGGCCGGACTAGAGTAAAAACAAAACCTCATACTCTGTCTCTGCCCCTCAGCCCATTTGCCATAATCCAGCGGGCCGCATAAACGTCCTCAGCGGGCCACATCTGGCCTGTGGGCCGTAGTTTGAGAACCCCTGGACTGTAGAGCCTGGACCAGGGATTTCAAGGATACAGAGAACTAGATAAAGAAAGTTCCTCTATCAAATCACATTAGGAACTTCTGTTAATAAATCATGAATGGGGCAGCTAGGTGGTTGCAATGGATAGAGCACCAGCCCTGAAGTCAGGAGGACCTGAGTTCAAATTTGACCTCAGACACTTAACACTTCCTGGCTGTTGGACCCTGGGCAAGTCACTTAACTCCAATTGCTCCTGCACATAAATAAATTAGAAAGTCATGAGAATAAACCCCCCAAAACTGAAATAGTTTTAGAAAGAAATTTACATGGTAGAGGAGGAAAGCAGGAAGAAGGCTCCCTCCTCAGTTCTGAGAGGTTCACATCGTCCAGGGTTTCTGAGGATTCCTGCACTGAATAACTTACACAGAGGGCATTTCCCAGGTTAGTTCAGGGAAATGATTATTTGTAAGCATAAACATTCAAATTAAGGATTGAATTTTAAATTTTAAATTTGGGGAACCCAAAACACTGGCATTGGTTTGATCCCAGTCTGGGTAAGGTTCCCTGTAGCAGAATATCCAGTTTGTCCCTAAAGTCAGCCAGTTTCTAGCCACATCAAGCTAGGTTCAAGGAACTTTTAGAAAAAAGGTTTTCTGAACAATATAACAAAATATTTCCTTACACTTCAGTGCAATACATAGATTTTTGTTTGTTTGTTTGTTTTTGTTTTTGTTTTTTTTCCTGAGGCAGTTGGGATTAAATGACTTGCTCAGAGTCACACAGCTAGAAAGTATTAAGTGTCTGAGATCACATTAGAACTCAGGTCCTCCTGACTTCAGGGCTGGGGCTCTACCCACTACACCATCCAGCTGCCCCACTACCTAGTTAGATGGTTGTCTCCAATACTGAAAGATTAAGTGATTTACCCAGTTGTACACTTAATTTGTGTCAGAGATAAGCTTCAAACCCAAGTCTTCCCTATTCTGAGGTCTCTTCTCTATCCACTCTACTATGGCTTCTTCTTCAGGCTTGTTGCTGATTAGTAAAATAGAAATGAAAAAGAAAAACATAAAAGGAACATCATACTACTGTTTGTCCTGCCAAAACATACCTTCTCTCTGTACAGAGAAAACGTTAAGCTAGAACAAATATTACCCATGGCTGCCTGAAAAGGCATTGCAGGTTAGCAACAGTAATTGTGAAGAGATTTGAAACAAAGGCCTCATTTCTCAAACCTGTAGGACACTGGGTCAAATTTATGAAAGACAAGAGCCATTCCCTAGTTGAGAAATTATAAAAAGACAGGAATTTTTCAGATGAACTAATCAAGCTATTTATGGCCATATCAAACAACAACAACAACAAAAACTCAACTTACTATTTATTGGAAAAATGCAAATTAAAACCATGCTGAGGAAGTACCTCATATCTAGTAGATTGGCTAAAAGGCCAGAAAAAGAAAATGACAAATGTTGGAGGAAATGTGGGGGAAATGAGACATTAATGCATTGTTGGTGGAACCATTCTGTAGAGCAATTTGGAACCAGGCCCAAAGGCTATAAGACCTAACAATACCATTAGTAGACATTTATCCCCAAAGATTTTTTTTAAGGAAAAGTAAAAGGACCTATATGAACAATATTGTTGTCTCTTCTCAGGGCAAAGAAATTGAGGGGATGCCCATCAATTGGGGAATGGCTGAAGAAATTGTAGTACTTGATCTTGATACAATACTGATATGGGTGATGTAGACACTGGATGATGGCAGGCACTAAAAATTGGGGTTTGATAAAGTGAGGAACTCACAATGGCCATTCTCTTTGACAAATTATTCAGGGTAAGGGATTTTAGACAAGATCTAGAGATACAATGGACACCACCAGGAATGGGAAACATGAAATAGAGTAGGAGAGCATAAAAAGACAAGTTTTTACTTAATGGAACTCACAATTACCCAGTAGAAAGGGAGCACTCCATGATGTTGGGGCATGTCCTTAGCAGGCTAAATCCTGAAAGGGACTCAGCACTCTAAAAGAGTTGTAAGGAGAAGTGGGGTTGGGAAGCATAGTGGAGTTAGGAGAGATACCACGTGGCATGGTGGGAGGGATAAGGAGAAAAACACCACTCAGAGTGCCATGGGAGCCTGGCCGAAAGGGAGGCAGCAGCCATGGGATAGTGCATAAGTAGATTTTCTAGGGAAAACTTAACCTCAGGGACATGATTGAGATTTTTGACAGGACATGATAAGGTGAGATTGGAGAGCTTGGGAGTTTGACTTGGATTTCTGACTGGATGACCTCCCCAGAGGGTGAGACCATGGAGCTAAATTGTTCCCTCTCGGTACCTTCTTCTTGCTTGCCTCCGGGATCAATTCTTTAGTTTCTCTCTGCCTAACATACCACTCAGGACCTCATCAATACTATTGTATATTATAAGAAACGATAAGCAAGATGCTCTCAGAAAACCCAGAAAGATTTCCATGGGCTCACGTAAAGGGAAATGAACTGGGTACAAAGTAACACAATATTGTAAGATGATCAGCTGTGAATGATTTTGCTGTTATCAGCAATACAATGTTCCAAGCCTACTCTGGAAGGCTTATGGGAAAATGCTATCTATCCCTAGAGAGAAAGAACAGATTGAAGATCTCCTCCCCCCCCTTTTTTTTTTAAACTGTATTTTTCCTGAGGTTTTTTTGGGTGGTGGGGGTAATATATGTTTCTTTCACAACATGACTTTTATGGAAATGTTTTGCATAACTGTACATGTGCCTTCTCCAGGGAGGAAGAGAGAAAATCTGGAACTCAAAGTTTTAAAAACAAATGTTAAAATTGTTTTATATGTAACTGGGGGAAAATAAAATATTAAATAAAGAAATAGAAAAAAAAAATATGGTACCATCTCCCTTGTAGTCAGTCTCCTTTCCTGCTGCCTAGAAAATAATAGGTTCTATTATCTGTTTCTCAGGATTATTATTGAAGGCCCCTTCTCCATTTTTTCAGAGAAGAAAATAAAGGATTTTGAGCAAGGTGACACAGGTCATTTGAAAGCTGGTTTTTTGACTCCATAGCCTTCCCCCCTTCCCCTCATCCCATACTAGCTCTTGAATCTGTTCAACACTGAGCCAAACTTCAGTAGGATCGCGTCTTTTTCCATGTTCCCTTTGTAATATTGTTAGCTCTGAAACTGACTAGGGGAGATCCACTGGAATCCTGCAATAACTCATCAGACTCTTCTTTGTAAAAATGAAAAAAAAATGCATTGATTTAACCTTGATTTCTGTTTGATTTCTTTTTTTTTTTTTCTTTATTTTCTTCCTGATTTCTAAATTCATTTGGGAGTTCTTTCCTCTTCCTCTCTGTATATTTGGGTGTTTTTCCCCCCAAACATGTAGTTTGAAAGATTTTTTTTTCCTTTTTATCCTCTTCAGGTAAAATCAAGCTTTAAAAAGACAAGATGGATCCTCATTTGCTGAGCATGTTTGTCATAGCTGGAGGAACATTGGCCATCCCCATCCTTGCCTTCGTGGCTTCATTTCTCCTGTGGCCCTCAGTGCTGATCAGAATCTATCACTGGTAAGAGAACTAGGTTTGTAATTGATAATTTACAAGGGAATACAGAATGCCTTTGGATCTGCTCATCCAGTATAATATTTGGTATTCAGCAGGTGTGAAATAAATGCTTAATGAGTGACTTATCCTTTAGAGTTTACATCTTTTTTTTTTTTTTTTTTTTTTTCTTGGCTGAGGCAATTGAGGTTGTGACTTGCCCAGGGTGACACAGCTAGGAAGTGTTAAGTGTCTGAGATCACATTTGAACTCAGGTCCTCCTACTTCAGGCACTCTATCCACTTCGCCACCTTGTTGCCGTTTACACCATTTTTTAAAGCATTATTGGAAAATTCATTGAAGGCTCTTATAGAACTGCTCTCCAAAGTTGTTGATTGCCTTTTATTTTTCCCATGAGATTACCCACACTTCCAAATTCACCTACTCTTTTTGTTTCCTCTTATTTTCTTTGAAAAACAAAATATTTCCCTTTTGGTCTGAACCCGTGACTTTATCAGGGTAGGGAGATCCTGGAGTGGAAAGAGATGAAGTGATTTACCTGTGATAAATAAAACAGCCACGATATGTCCAAGCAAAACTTGAATAATAATTATTGTTTTGATGATTATTGTAGCACATTTATATGACCTTTTAAGGTTTGTAAAAAAACATTACAGGTAAAAATCTAATTTGAACCTCACAACAACCTTCAGGCAATTATTATATTATGATCTCCATTTTACTTAAGAAGGAAACTGAGACTGGGGAGCAGTGCCCAGGGTCACTGGGCAAGAATCACAAGGCAAGGGTCACAAGGTAAGAATCAAAGACAGGATGTTAACTTGGGGTCTTCTCTGATTCCAAGTTGAGCTGTCATCAAGCAATTGATCAACAAACATTTATTAAGCATCTAGTATGTGCCAGATACTGTGCTAAGTACTGGGCATATTCACTAGTCTAACCTGCCTTGGGAAGAAGACTTCCCTGACCAAGACCAAGACTGATCAAGAGGTCAGAGATCAACCTGAGTTCAGGCAGTCAAGTCCAACCCTCTCTATCGAACAAACAAAAGCTTGCTTTGGGTCCTTTGGTTTTATTTCAGAGTTATTTCTGACTATATACCACCCACCTCGACATCCAGAATTGACTTCTCCCTCAGAACCAGAAAAAACAGTTGAGCAGTGAAGTTTTTTTTCTTTGAAATATATAAATAAATTGTGTTCTTGGACGTTAAATGTCAACACATGTCCAAGTGCCATTTATTTATATATTTCACAAGAAAGGAATCTAATTAAGCTGGCCCAGGTAGCATTAAAGAGAAAGGAAAAATATTTTTAGCTTTATGCCAAAATTGTTCACTCACATAATGGTGAAGATCACTTTGCTCCAGTCTTCCACAGTCAAGTAAAATAAAGTTTGAGAGCAAGCTTCTTAAACTTTTTCCACTCACCCATTTTCGTTCAAGAAAATTTTCCACATCCGTGGAAATGTGAAAAGATTGCACAACTCAAATATTTACTGCTAACAAATCATAATTTCACAAGCCCCACATTCATTATGAGACTCCACATGGGGTCACAACCCACAGTTTAAGAAGCTTTGTTCTAGACTGGAACGACAGCCTTGGAATGAAGTGACATCTGGGAAGGTCACATCTGGACCCTCACATCTGTCCTCTTTTCTGGCTTTTTCCAGCTTAAATGACGTGTTTGGTTCTTAGCATGCCATGGAAGGCTCTGATCCTTGAAAAAAAAGTTGGTGGGATAGAGGAGAGCTTTTCAAGCAAAAAATGCTTGGGGCTCTACCTCCTTGGAGACTGAGGCTGTAGAGCAGTGGTTGGACTCCTAGCCCAGGACAGCACACCCTTGCCAACTTTTCAAGGGGGAAAAGCTTTTGTTTGTGTCCCTGGCATGGGGCTGTTGAATGGAGAAGCCCATTAAGGTCAATTTGTTCTGGCTTAGAAACTTCATGGAACAGAATGTTGTTCTTTGATGTAGCTAACAATAGGGAAACAGGTGATTATGGGAGCCCCTGTAGCCCTAGTGAATCTTTCTGGGGGGTCGACTGGTTGTAAGCACAGAGAAAATGGGCGTACTCATTCTTGATGCAGTAAAACAGTGAAAAGGATGAACTCTCTCTAGGAATTCCATATACCGATGCAACTATGGCTCCAGTTTCTTCTCCCTACCACTCCTACCTCCATCCTTTCCCCCTTTTCTCCTTTTCTCCAGCATCTAGACACTGGGGATACAGATAATAGCACTTAATGGGGCTTGCTTCTTGCTACTCTCAGAGCATCTGTCCATGGTTCTGAGCATCTTTGAAATGTGTCTAACCCATTTTCATTAAGATGTTGATAGTCAAGGCTGTTGCTGAAGGATTCTGAGGATATTAGACTGTGGAGAGTGATCTCTTAGGTAGCTCAGTCTTTCATGGCAAATGAAAGTAAAAGAGAACTGATTTTTATTGAGTCAGTGGAGCAGAATAGAGAGTACAGCAAGATGTTGACATTGCGTAATATTTTTTTGGTGTTGTTTCAGTTATTCTTGATTCTTTGTGATCTTATTTTAGGTTTGGTTTTTTTTCCCCCTTTGGCAAATATTCTGGAGTGGTTCATCATTTCCTTCTCCAGCTCATTTTACAGATGAGAAAATGGAGACAAACAGGGCTAAATGACCAGCCCAGGATCACACAGCTAGTAAGTGTTTGAGGCTGGATTTGAACTCATGAAGATGAGTCTCCCAGATTCCAAGCTGAGGACTCTGTCCACTGCACTACTTAACTTCATTTTTCTAAATGGGTTTTATTTTTTAAGAAAGCTACCATGGGTAGTGAAGAATGTGATAAAATAAGCAGTTCTCAAAGGATGCAGTTCCTTTAAAAATGATACTAAAGGAAGTGAAACAAGGTTTAAAAAAAAGAAAGAAAGAAAGAAAGAAAGAAAATACCTGCATGGTAAAGAATCCAGACTGCTGAGTTATATCTTCTGACAGAGCACAAAGTGCCTTTTTGTTTATTTAGGTCACTAGGACCTTGGCCAATGTTATTCCAGAAATCAAATACTCTGCTTTTGTGAGAAAGGGGGCTCTTTAATTACAAAATGCCTCATTATTCCAGAGACAGGTTTACATAGTTTGTGCTTCTTCTTTATAAGCTTTTAGCTAATTTTTTCTCTCTCCTGGTTTACAATATTTACAAATGACAGCAGGGGTTCATGATATATGAGCTGTGGTTCCCCTGGGGAGCTAAGGCATTCTTACAAAAGTCTACAAATCCACATTTAATGATTTAGCAGAATGAAGAAGTAAATGTCTTCTCTAGACTAAATAATAAGTCTCATGTACTTGTGTTACTATTTTTATTTTAAAAAGTTTAAAATAATAATAGCTTTTTATTTTAAAATACATTTAGAGATAGTTTTCAGCATTCACTCTTGAAAAACCTTGTGGTGTTGCTATTTTTTAATGATATTATAAACTCATCTTTACATATAGTATTCCAAAGTTTCCAAGTAAGGTAGACATAATCAAAGGTAACAACTGACATTTCCATAGTGGTTCATAGATGTCAATGGTTGTGATTCACAAAATAAATGTAAAAGTAAATCTTCATTGACTGTGAAATTTTCTGAATTTTACATTATGGATAATATCCTGGGCTTGGAGTCATAAAGTCTTGAGTTTGAGTTTTGCTTCAGATATTTATTAGCTCCTCAAGACCCTAAGCAAGTGACACCCTTTCTGAGCCTCTTATTCCTCATCTGTAAAATGAGGATAGTTCTAGCCTTAATACTAACCTCATAGCATTGGTTTGAGGCTCAACTGAGAAGTCTGTAAACTATAAAGAACTGGGTAAATGTCAGGTTTTGTTGCTAATGGGAGTAGCTGCAGTTTTTGCTTTTTGTCCCATATTTTCTCAATCAATGGACATGCAGAGTACATGCAGTGGATAGAACACTGGACTCACCTTCATGGGCTGAAATCCAGCCTCAGACACTCAACAGTTGAGTGACACTGCATAAGTATTTGCCTCAGTTTCCTCATCTGTAAAATGAACTGGAGAAGAAAAGGATAAAATGTTTCAGTATCTTTGCCAAGGAAACCCCAAAATGAAATCATGAAGAGTTGGATGTAACTAACATGAGTGAAAAACCACGAGGATCCTATAAAATTCTTAGAAGTTAAATAAAGGATAGTTCTCTTTAAAGGGGTCAAATAGGTTGGGAACCACTCAATTAGCTCACAGTAATCCACTATAGGAATCTTAGAGAGAATATCGTTTTCCACTTTGACCATTTTTCTCCCTTAGTTTTAAAGGAGGCGGGTCTCAAGGAGAAACTACAACCTTAAAAGCACAAGGGATTGAGTAGTATTCATCTTTTCACTTTGGAATAGAAATAGACCCCTTAGAAAAAACATCTGGGGGATGGATGTAAAAATGGTGAGTTCAAATTCTGTGTTTTACTGGCTGTGTGACCTGAGCAAGTCATATAAACTCTTTATCTGTTTCAGTTTCCTTATCTGTAAAATGGGGATAAAACAGCACCAATTTCTTAAGTGGTCACAAGGAAGATTACATGAGATAATATTTGTAAAGCACTTTGTGAATCTTAGTGCTAAGTCCTGTATTGTTAGAGAAAACATTACTTCTCTGTTGAGAGTAGTTTTGTTAGTTAAAAAAATTGCTTAACCATGAAACTGTGAGAGAAAAAGTGAAGGACAAATGGATGAGGAACTATAATAGACTTTGAAGGAAAGAGCAAAAAGAGGTTATGATATTTTATTAACTTATTTAGACATAAGTAATTATATTGCACATGTAATTAGTAATACGTGTAATTGTAGTTAGCGCAATTACATTGCACATGTAATCTTGACATTTAATAAGTTTATAATAGCAATTTAAAAATTAAGTAGAATTGCTTTAGAAGCTAGCTTCTTTCCATAATTTCTCATTTCAAATGCTTTATAAAATTATTTAATAATAATAACTAGCATTTATATAGTATTTGCAGTTTGCAAAGTACTTTACACGTTATTGGATTTGATCCTTGTAACAAACTGAGGAGGGAGGTACTATTATTATCTCCATATTACGATGGGGAAACTGAAGCAGACAGTGATTCAATGATTTTTCCATGCTCCTGTAGCTAGTGATTGGGGCAGGATTTGAATTCAGATCTTCCTGACTCTGAATATCCAACACTATAGTCACTGAGCCAGATTTCATACGCTGTTCTCCATGTTATACCGCCTCTCAACATTGCTGTTTTTCAAATGGGACAAGACTCAGAGTCCCCGACACCACAATGGATTGCAATCTGGTGTATGTCTCAGAGGACTTGGGGAAATAGACTCATTTTTTTATTACAGCTTTTTATTTACAAGATATACACATGGGTAATTTTTCAGCATTGACAATTACTAAACCTTTTGTTCCAATTTTTCCCCTCCTTTCCCCTACCCTTTCTCCCAGATGGCAGGTTGATCAATACATGTTACATATGTTAAAGTATAAGTTAAATACAATATATGTATACCATATTTTCATTTTTTCAATGAAAGCTTGGCTGGGATGGCTGAAAGATGGTCTTGTTCTTGATTTTAGGAAGTTCTTCAACTGGAATGTGACTGAGGTTCCAAGCTCTAACTCCATGGAAACCACATTCAGTTCAACTCAAAAAATATTATTAAGTATATAGTGCATGTTAGACATCATACTGGGCTCTGGAGAGATCTAATGGTGAGAAGTTCAGAATTGGAATTGGAAGTTGACATTCTCTGTCTGACTCTTCCATGAGCCCATTTAGGGTTTTCTTGGCAAAGACACTGGAGAAGGTTGCCACTCCTTTCTCCAATTCACTTTACAGATGAGGAAACTGAGGCAAACAGGGTGAAGTGATTTGACCAGAGTGTCTGAGGCTGGATTTGAACTCAGAAAGATGAGGTTTCCCGATTCCAAGTCCACTGCTCTGTGCACTATGGCGCCTCCTGGCTGCCCTGGAGTTAGAGGTCCCACTGAACTCCTGGCATTTGTGTGATCCTGGCACCCTCTGAACCTGGTTCCTCATCTGGAAAAGAAATTAGATAAGGGAAGATCTCCCAGATCTCTTCTGGCTTTTCATCTATGGTCGTGCCCTCATAGAGCTTACATTCTACTGGGGGGATACAACATGAATTGCAGTAAAGGAGTAGTTATACGTGTTGTCAGACTCATGTGATAAAATAAAGTTAGGAAACATTACTGAAAATATAAAACTTGGAGATAGAAATCAGTAGGGTTTCAATTTTTTTTTTGCAACAATAATAGGAAAAATTTGTCTTTGATCACCCCTCTTGTGAGCCAGGTTTCTAACCTAGATGATACATCTGTCTGTAGGCAATGTATGGTTTTGTTTTTATTATTATTATTATTATTATTATTATTATTATTATTTTGCTGAGGCATTTGGGGTTATATGATTTGCCCAGGGTCACATAGCTGGGATGTATTAAGTGTCTGGCAGCAGATTTGAACTCAGGTCCTCCTGACATCAAGGCTAGTGCTCTACCCACTGCACCACCTAGCTGCCCTTGTATTTATTCTTACAAATCTCAAAAGCCAGGGTTGGTCACAAAAATGCATCATTGATGCTATTACAGTCACTTTCACCCCTTTCTGCCATTTATTGTTTGCCTGCTACAGGCAAAGGACAATGACAGGAAACTCTATGAGAAAATTTGCTCAAGAGGGGAACATCCTCTAAGCCAGCAATTCTTTTCTTTTTAATTGAAGCTTTTTATTTTGAAACCATATACACGTGTAATTTTTCAACATGACCCTTGCATAACCTTGTGTTCCAAATTTCCCTTCCTTCCTCCCACCTCTTCCCTAGATGGCAAGTAATGCAATATATGTAAAACACGGTAGAAATATATGCCTAATCCAATAGGTGCATGCATATTTATACAGGTATCTTGCTGCACAAGAAAAATCAGATCAAAAAGGAAAAAAATGAGGAAGAAAATAAGATGCAAGTGAACAACAAAAAGAGTGAAAATGCTGCATTGTGATCCACACTTAGTCCCCACATCCCTGTCTCTGGATACAGAGGGCTCTGAAAGCCAAGAATGCTTAAACTTTTTCCACTCACAATCCCTTTTTTCCCAAGAAATGTTTCCATGACCCTGGCTAGAGAGAAGATAGGTGTATAAAAATTGGTACATAAGTCAATCATTTACTGCAACACATTATATTTTATAACCTCCACATATAGTTATGCAACCCCAAATGGGGTCATAACAGTTTAAGAAGCTTTGCTCTAAGCAATGGTTTGGATCTAAGATTAATGCTGCTCACCCCATGTTAAAACTAAAAGTATAATAGACAGCTTGAAACATACTAGTTAAAAAATCTGTTATATGCAAAGGTGGGGAACTATGGGTGAGAAGGACCCTGCATAGAATACCAGACTTGGGGGATGTCTTGGTTAATTTTACTAAACTGTTTTTCCTTCTCTTTTTTGTTGGTTTTGTTTGTTTGTTTGTTTGTTTTGCTCTCTGGGAAGCAGGTTATTAAGAAGGATGGAAAATTAATTGGCATAAAATCAAAGGATCAATAAAAATGTATTTTTAAAAAGATTTTGAGAAAATGGAAAGAATATTTCCTCCAGTCAGAGGATTTGAAGCTTAATACTTCCTGTGTGAATTTGAGCATTTCACCTCACTTGCTTTCAATTTTGCCCATCTGTAAAATGAGAGAGTTAGACTAAATGGTCTCTAAAGATCTATTCTATCTTCAGATGTATCATCCTAGTACCTTAAATAAAAGCAAAACCTAATAGAAAACAACAGGTCTCTAGATTTCCTCCCCAGTTTTTCTTTTTTCTTTTTTTTTAAATTAAAGCTTTTTATTTTCTAAACATATGCATGAATAATTTTTCAACATTGACCCTTGCAAAACCTTATGTTCCAAAATTTCCCCCCTTTTCCCCACCCCATCCCTAGATGGCAGGTAGTCCAATATATGTTTAACATGAGCAATCCTTCTATACATATTTCTACAATTATCATACTTCATAAGAAAAATCAGATCAAAAATGGAAATGAGAAAGAAAAAAAAACAACAACAACAACAACAACAACAAAAAGAGTGAAAATGCTCTGTTGTGATCCCCACTCCGTGCCCACAGTCTCTCTCTGGATGCAGATGGCTCTCTCCGTCACAAGATCATTAGAGCTGGTCTGAATCGTCTCATCACGGAGAAGCCATATCCATCAGAATTGATCATTGTATGACCTTGTTGTTGCCGTGTATAATGATCTCCTGGTTCTGCTCACTCAGCATCAGTTCCTGTCAGTCTCTCCAGGACTTTCTGAAATGTTCCTGCTGGTCATTTCTTATAGAACAAAAATATTCCTTAACATTCATATATCACTACTTATTCAGCCATTCTCCAGCTGATGGGCATCCTCCCAAGTTCCAGTTCCTTGCCACTACAAAAAAGGGCTGGTACATTTTTGCACACATGGGTCTTTTATCTTCCTTTAAGATCTCTTTGGGATATGCATCCAGTAGAGACACTGCTCAATCAAAGAGTATACACAGTTTGATAGTCCTTTGGGCAGAGTTCCAAATTGCTCTCCAGAATGGTTGAATTAGTTCACAATTCCACCAACAATGCATCAGTGTCCTAGTTTTCCCACATCCCCTCCAACATGAGTCATTATCTTTTCCTGTCATCTTAGCGAATTTGAGAGGTGTGTATTAACATCAGGTCTCTAGATTTGATTAGCTAATTTGGGGAGGCAATTAAGGTTAAGTGACTTGCCAAGGGTCCCACAGCCAGGAAGTGTTAAATGTCTGAGGCCAATTTTGAACTCAGATCCTCCTGACTCCAGAGCCTATCTAACTGTCCCTGTAGATTTGCCTCTCTCTCTCTCTCTCTCTCTCTCTCTCTCTCTCTCTCTCTCTCTCTCTCTCTCCCTAAGGCACTTGGGGTTAAATGACTTGTGCAGGATCACACAGCCAGAAAGTGTTAAATGTCTGAGGTCAGAATTGAACTCAGGTCCTACTGACTTTAGGGCTGATCCTCTATCCACTGTGCTACCTAGCTGCCCTAACTTGTTTTTTTAAACAACTTTTTTTTTTTTTTTTTACTTCTTTAATATTCATTTAAAAATTTTTGGGGGAGTTCCAAATTCTCTCCCTCTATCCTGTCTCAGACACTGAGAAAACAAGCCAGATGACATCAATTCTACATGAGAAGTCATGCAAAACATATTTCATGTTAGGAATGTGCCAAAAAATCATAGCGATAAGGAGAAACAAAATTCTGCCCTCAGAGCTCCTCCTTTCTCTGGAGTTGGAGTATCTTTCATCAGGATCTTTGGAATTGCCGTGGAACGTGCAAAGCCTTTCCCACTGTGGCGCTGCTCTTGCTGTGCACAAGCGAACAGGTCTCTTTGGGAAGGATTTTTTTCCTGGACGTGCTGCTCAGCAAGCCCACCAGATGCACCCATTAACGCACCTTTTGTTCTTCCTGACCGTGCAATGAGTGAACAGGGGCTTGGTTGGCACCCATGGGGCCCTTGCGGCAGCGCACCCAGAGGCTAAAATCCTGGAAAAATCTCTGCATATGGTGTGTGCTGAAAGGCCTCCATGCTGGAGGAGGGCCAGCTTTGGCTAAGGCTAAGTAGGTCCCCATTAACACAGCCCGGCCCTTCGTGGTGTCAGGCTAATTTCTCTCTCTCTCCCTTCCTCCATCCCCTCTCCCATTCTGCCCCCCCCCCCAGGTACTGGCGTCGGACCCTGGACTTGAAGGTTCGCTATGTCAACTATGAAGACTACCAGTTCTGCTATACCCACCGGGGCCGGCCCGGGGCCAAGCCTTCCCTCCTGATGCTGCACGGCTTCTCCGCCAATAAAGACATGTGGCTCAGTGTGATCAAGGTAGGCAGCTGGCGCTTCTCTGATGACGGGGTCTGGAGGCCCGGGAGACCCAGCGCTTCCTCAGACGCTCACCCTGAGGATCCCGGCAAATCCCTCAAGCTTGCCCATTTTCTCACCTGTAAAGTGGGGATAATAACAGCATTCACCCCCTCACGGGACTGGGGCCAGGATCAAGTCAAATAACGTACAGAAAGTACTCCCTGTATGTGACTTTGTCAAGGAGCAGGGTCAGTCTGTTCTTGCAGGGCTATAAAAATGCCCCCAGAGGGATAGAGCCAGGAAAGAGCTGTACTTGGAGTCAAAGAACTGGGGGGGGGGGAGGGAATGCTGGCTTTGCCTCTTATTTCCTGTCTAGTTTCCCCTCCCTGAGGAAAGAAGGGTGCTCATTTTTGGTGCCATGAACTTTCACTCTTGGGTAATGCTGTGAGGCAAGCCTCTGTTGCTCAGTAATGTTGGCTGGGGACAGCAGGGGTGAGGCAGACGTGAGCAAGAGGTAGGACACCTCCCCTAGAGCTCAGCTTCTTACTGAGCCCATCAGCGGTCATAGCTGAGTGTGGGGTCACAGATTGTGGTCTGTTCTCAGGAAATTTATTTCTATATCTCCATAACTGGGGTCACATAATTGAATGTGAGGGCGATAAGATTATGATTTATTCTCAGGAAATGTTTGATTTCTATACCTTCATAACTGGGGTCACAACACTGAATGTGGGAGCCATGAAATTGCGATTTATTCTCCAGCAATGTTTGATTTCTTATATAACTAGGGTCACATAACTGAATGTGGAAGCCATGAATTTATGACTTCTTCTCAGTAAATGTTTGATTTCTATAACTATTTTCTATACGTACGTAACTAGGGTCACATAATTTAAGGGTGATGAGATTATGATTTATTCTCAGGAAATTTTTGGTTTCTCTACTTATGTAACTGGAGTCACATAACTAAAGGTGGGAGCTATGAAATTATGATTTATTCTCAGGAAATGTTGGATTTCTATACCTATTTTCTATACATATGTAACTAGGGTCACATAACTGAATGAGAGAGATGAGATTGTGATTTATTCTCAGGAAATGGTTGGGTAAATTATGGTATATGAATGTTAAGGAAATGTTTGATTACTATACCTAATTTCCATACTTATGTAACTGGGGTCATGTAAAAATTTCTCAGGAGAAAAAGGGGTTTGAGTTGAAAAAGTTTAAAAAAGGCAGAATATACAAAGGCTTTCTCCTCTTCTGGCCATAAAGACCATCACCA
Organism: Sminthopsis crassicaudata; assembly: GCF_048593235.1. Lineage (NCBI taxonomy): Eukaryota > Metazoa > Chordata > Mammalia > Dasyuromorphia > Dasyuridae > Sminthopsis > Sminthopsis crassicaudata. The sequence continues at coordinate 737,823,778 of NC_133617.1, read as the reverse complement.
AGATTAGGATTTAGAAATTTTAAATCATATTTGTTTATACTTTTAAAATTAGGATTTGGTTCCCACCCCATTTAAAAAATTATTCGACGTAGTCATTTGTTATTATAGCAACTTTATGAAACCCCTCTAGGGCCCTGTGCTGAGCCTCTGGCTGGCCCCCCTTGATGAGCTGGATAAAGCACAGAATGAAGAGGCCAAAATCTAGGGGGAGGAAGGGTTGGCAAGTAGGACTCTGGGAGCTTGTCTGGTCTGGCGTCCAGCCGAGAGCCAAATCATCCCAATTAAGAGTCTACTTTTAATTGCATTTACTGGCAGATTCCATGATGAGCTGGTGAGTGTTGCTGAACTTTTTTTTTTTTTTAACCTGCTTGGAGGGGAGGGACATATTTTAAAATTACAATGATGTAAAAAATATATGAATAAAATTAACTATTAAATAAATAGTTTAAGAAAATGAATCTGTCTTTAGAGAAGAGAATTTCCCAAGAACCTATTGGGCACCAGATATTTATCAAATCCCGTCTGCGTGTAGATCACTGTGCTAGCCAAAATTAGATTAGATGGATCCTGTCCTTGTGAAACTTACAGTCTAGTAATGATCAGAGACTTTTTAGTCTTTTTTTTTTTTACCTGCTGGAAGGGAGGGAGGAACATATTTAGAAATTGCGGTGATAAAAAATATATATCTATATCTATATCTATATCTATCTAGATATAGATAGATAGATAGATAGATAGATATAGATATATATGGATAAGACTAATAAATATTTTAAGAAAATAAATCTATCTTTAGAGGAGAGAATTTCCTAAGAACCTATTGGACATCAGATATTTATTAAGTGCCTACTGTGTGTGGAGCACTGTGCTAGCCAAAAACTTGAAGACTAGTAATGATCCACACAGAGACTGTAGCTATAGAGCATGGATAATGATCATAATAATAGTAATGATGAGGGCTGCTCTTTACATAGCGCTTTCTCATTTACTTACCTGCAGTATCTCATTAGGAGCTCCCAAAAACCCTGTAAGGTGGATCCAACAGGTCTGATTGTGTCAAGCTTAGTTTCCTAAGCTTAATAGAGATCCAGAAAAGTTAAGAGATTTGACCAGCATCCCATAGCATCCCTCTAAATATTAGAAGTAAAATGTAAATGTAGGTCACCCTGCCTTGAAGTTCATTCTTTGAAAATCTGGTTGCCAAGATTTCCCACCATTGGCCTTTAGCCTTGAGGTAGATGTGGCTCCTTGGGCTGGCATGAGCGGGACCAGAAGCTGAGGACAAATTGGGCGGAACCAACTGGCCGGGCTAGAAAAAGCCTGGATTTACGCCACGTACTGTGTTCACTGTGCCAGGCTGCCCGGCTCATCTCACTCTGAAACATGCTACTTCTGTCACTTTTGTCCTTTTGTAATGACTTTAATTAGATTTACCTGGGAGGTCAATTCAGGAGGTGGAATCTCATTATAGTAGCTGATATAAATACTGTGTTAAGTGCTTTATAGAGATAATCTCATTGGATCATTACAACAATCCTGGGAGGTAGATGCTGCTAAAATCCCCAGTTTATAGAAGAATAAGCTGAGTTTAAGTGAAGCTGAAGATCCCACAGGGAGTGAGTATCTGAGGTCAGATTTGAACTCAAGGCCTATTATTCCATCCAATGGGCCACCGGCTGCCTTTGCCCTGAAATGGCCTTTGTCTGAAAGAAGTGATCTTCATGAGAGGAAGTGACTTATAGCTCCTTGTAGCTCCAGACCTTCATCTTCTGCATAAGTTTGAACAGAGGTCCTTCCTGGTTCTCGGCTAGAAAAGCTCAGGATTCTGGGCTTTTTTTGTGGAAAAGCTTTCTCTCCAGACTGGCCTGGTTGCTTGCCATATGCTACTCTTTCCTAACAGGTCATTCCGTTCTTCTGTGTCCTTAGTTCCTTCCAAAAAACCTTCATTTGATCTGTGTTGACATGCCTGGCCATGAGGGAACCACCCGCTCCTCCTTGGATGACTTATCGATAGATGGACAAGTCAAAAGGATACACCAGGTAGGTGTGGGAAAGGTCCTGGGACTTCCCTACCTTTCCTCTCTTAAAAATGATGAGCAGGCAGGTGGTTGACGTTGATCTGTGGACCAATGTTAGGACATGTAGGCAATCAAGGATGGCTTTTGATGAGATATTTAGAGGTTAGTCTCGTTGAAAGCTGCTTTATTCTTAATTTACTTAAGGTGCATCTGGAGGATCTGATTTGGGAAACTTCTCTTATCTCATTGAAAGGGAACTTCTGAACCATCACTAATCAATCAGTAGATCAGCAAACATTTATTAAGCGCCCACCTATTCCCTGTCATAGTTTCTTGTATATTTGAGAATATGGTACCCAAAATTCAGCATGACAAAATGGAAAATCACTAGGTTTGGAGCTGAAGGTGTGGAGATTGAACCTATGATTTCACTGGCATAGGGAATTCTCAGATGAGGAAATTCTCTTCACTAATGCAGGTGGGCACCTTCTCTGTGACTTAATTATTTTTATTATTGTGTTGTCTTTAAGGGAATTGTCCAGGGTGCTGAAAGATCAGGTCAGCAAATCATCAGCAAACATTTATTAATCTCTTACTACTTGCCAGGCGCTATGCAAAGAATTTGGGCTACAAAGAGAGGCAAAACTTCCATCCCTGCCCTTAAGAAGCAGGGGCTTCTAATGTGGTCTTGGGTCCCTGATGCCAGAGGGGGAAGAAAACAAAAGGGCCAAAGGGTAGGATGCTCCTGAGCTGTGGGCAGCTTTTCTCTCCTCAGTGTCTACTTTTAGTTTTCTCCATTAGAAAGCCCCCACCTGACAGCCAGTTCTGGTGCTCTCACCAGCCTCCTCTCCTTCTTTCTGTAGTTTGTGGAAAGCATCAAGCTGAACAGGAAGCCTTTCCACCTGGTGGGCACTTCCATGGGGGGTCACGTTGCAGGAGTGTATGCTGCCTATTATCCATCGGATGTCTGCAGTCTGACATTGGTGTGTCCTGCTGGTGAGTCTCAGGGATAAATCTTCCAAGTCACTTGTGTCTGAAGCTTGGTCTGAGCTCGTTCCCAAATGAAACTTAAGCAATCAAAAAGCATTTATTAAGCACACACACACAGAGAGAGAGAGAGAGAGAGAGAGAGACAGAGAGAGAGAGAGAGAGACAGAGACAGAGACAGAGACAGAGACAGAGACAGAGAGACAGAGACAGAGAGAGAGAGAGAGAGAGAGAGAGAGAGAGAGATAGAGAGAGAGAGACTGAGAGAGAGAGAGACAGAGACAGAGAGAGAAAGAGAGAGAGAGAGAGAGAGAGAGAGAGAGAGAGAGAGAGAGAGAGAGAGAGAGAGAGAGAGCATGTATTGGGTGCTTACTATGTACCTGGCACTGTCGTAATCATCAGACAAGCTTTTTAGAGTAACTTCCATATGAAATCTCATTTTCATATTAAGCTAAATCAGATTTTTTTCCTGATCCAGATATAACTATGGCCCACTCATAGTGGGCCCTTTTGAAAGAAAAAAAGCGAGCAAACAAACTAACAAAATACTTTTCATTAAAACCTAGTGATACCTTCTGGCCTTCCAGCATCTCCCAAACTTTGAGAGCCAAGTTAAACATCATTGAATATCTTTAAGGCCTTTAGAACTAGAACTTAAAACTTTTAAAATAAAGTTTATCGATATGTATATATGCACATATATGTATGTGTCTGAGGTGCATTTATATGTGTATGTATGTGTGTCTATGAGATGTATATATTATATATATGTATGTGTGTATGTGTATGTCTTTCTGTTTCTTTCTGCATTCTAAATCCCTCACTTCTCTATAATGCATCCCATATGTCATAAGCCTTTTGGTACCATGAATGGTTATTTTATTGACACTAGTTTGTATAACTTGCAAAGGTATTTGTTTTTACAGTGTTATTATTGTATAACTTGTTTTCTGGATTCTGCTTATTTCATTCTTTATTAGTTAGTATATTTATGTGATAGCATAAATTATTCTTTGAGTTCTGCTCACTTTACTCTTTTTGCCTTTTTAAAATCATCTATTTACTTATTCTTTATATTCTTTTTTTACTTTATTTTACTTTACTTATTCTTATATATTCTTATGTCCTCCCATTTATATAACAATTTGTTCAATCATCCCCCTATTAATGGACATTCCTTCAGTTTCCTGCTTTTTGACCCCATAAGATTTGCTATAAATATGTTTCAATATCTAAGGCCTTGTCCTCTTTCTTTGATCTCTTTAGAGTATAGGCTCATAAATGGTACAGATGGGTCAAAGGGCGTATAATGTTAAATAACTTTTTGTGAAAAATTCCAAATATCTTCCAGAATGTTTGGATCCATTCAAAGATCTAGCCACAGTGCCTCATATTGCTTATTTCCCATAGTCCCTCAAACTTCCCATAGTCTCACTCCCCTTTTTCTGCTATCTCTGCCTATCTGAGAGTATAAGGTAGAACTGTTTTAATTTACACTTCTCTATATCACTAATGAATTGGTGCTGTTTATAAAAAAATATGGATGTAATTCGGGTTTTACTCTTCAGAATTGGTCAGTCTTTATGAACATATATTATGAATTATCAATGGCTATTATAAATTTAAACCAGTTCCTTACATATCTTGGAAAAGAAGTCTTTATCAGAAAAATTTGCCCAGTTATTTCATCTTAACTTATAGATATTTGTACAAAAACTTCTAAATTTCATGGAATCACAATTATCTGTTTTACCTTCTGTGTTCCTCTTTCTCTATCCCTTCTCAGATCATGAACTTTTCTCTTATCCATGGAACTGATAGGTAATTTCCCGCCTTGTTTCTCTAATTTGTTAATAATGTGATCATATATCAATGTTTTAACGATAGATCATAGATCCATTTGGACTCTACTTGGTTTTAACATCTTTTGTGTTTATTTTGGGTCAGATTTATATAGGGCTGATAGAAGCAAATTGAGTCTCCTGCCTCCAACTATGATAGTTTTACTCTTTACTTTTTTTAAATTTATTTTTCCACTTACATGTAAAATAATTTTTAGCATTCATTTTTTAAAATTTTGAGTTCCAAATTCCCTCCCTTTCTTTCAAACCTTTCCCCCATTGAGAAGGCAAATAATTTGATATAGGCTATACATGTGCAAATATGCATATTACCATTTAATGTTGCTTGTAATTAAATTTTCATTTGAGTATTTTAAAATTTTTGCTAATTAGTATATATACATATATTCATTGAAATAAATTCATTTGTCTGGGACTTTCAATAAAATCTCTTTTAAATAAGCCTTTATCTCCTTTAATTAAGTCTATTTTTGCTGTTGTCTTCTCTGAAATAATAATTACTACCCCTGATTTTTTGCAGTTTGCTCTAGTCTCTTATTTTAGCTCTGAGACTTTGGATTTTTATGTGTTTTTTGTAAACAACATCTTAATTGGATTTTACTTTCTAATCCATTCTGCTAACTTCTTCCATTTTGTGGTTGAGTTTATATCATTCATAGTTATGACTTTTAATTATTTATGCACATATATTTCCCTCCATCCTATTCTCCAAATGCATTTGTTCTTCTCTATTCTCCTCACTTCTGGTTCATTTCATATTGTCAACATTTTTTTTAAAAATGAACATTTAACTTTCTCTTAATTATCTCTTCTCCAAGTTTGGGTTTGCTTTATTTTTAAATTTATCCCTCTCTGAATTTACTCTGCTTTTTATACGCCATTTTTTCCTTTTCTTTTTCTTATTTGAATTCTTTTTGAGTTTAATATCTTGCTGCAACAAACTGTGTATGTGTGTGTGTGTGTGTGCGCGCTCTCTTTTGACCAATTGAAATGAAAGTGAGTTTAAAATGATGACCTGTTCTCCCTATTCCTTCCATGTTTGTATATAGTTCTACTTATGCAACATTATTTTTATTAGCAAATTCTCCAATCTTTGTCCTCCATTTTTCCTAGTGTAACCTTCCTTGCTCTTCTCCCTTTCTTTTTTACTACAGAATCTTTAAAATACAATAAAACTAATTATAGATTTTTCTGTCTCAATTGATAATCTCTATGATTCTTTGTGACATTAGGATTCTGAAAGATTCTTTTAACATCCCTCCATTAGAATGAAAATTATTCATTCATTTAATAGTATTTTTTTTCATTTGCATGTAAAGATAGTTTTCAACATTCACTTTTTAAATAGTTTGGGTTCTAAATTTTTCCTCTCCCAATACAGCAAGCAATCTGATATAGGTAATAGATGCACTAAATAATAGTAATCATATTTTCACACTAGTGAGGTTGTGAAAGAAGAACCAGAAAAAGGAAAAAAAAACTCTTTTTGCTCTGATTTTTCTCTCCCAACATGATTCATAAAGAAAATGTGTATTAAAAATAAATAAACAAGTGGAAGAAAAAAAAGAAAAAGGGAAAAATCATGAGAGAAAAAGCTCCCCAAAGTGAAAATAATCTGCTTTGATCTACATTCAGACTCCATGGTTTCTTTCTCTGGATGTGGATAGCATTTCCTATCATGAGTCTTTTGGAATTGTTTTGGATTATGGTACTGCTGAGAAAACCCAAATTCAGCTTAGCTGATCATCACACAGTCTTCTTGTAACTGTATACAATGTTTTCCTTGTTCTACTCACTTCACTTAGCTCCAGTTCATGCAAGTCTTTCCAAGTTATTTTTAAATCTCTCTGCTCATCATTTCTTATAGCATAATAGTATTTCATTATATCTATACACCATAACTTATTCAGCCATTCCTCAATGGGCATTCCCTAAATTTCCAATTCTTTGCTACCACAAAAAAAGCTGTTGTAAATATTTTTATACATGTGAGTCCTTTTCCCCTTTTTATAATCTCTTTGGGATACCAGCAATGGTATTGCTAGATCAAAAGGTATGCAGTTTTATAACCTTTTGATCATAGTTTCAAAGTGTTCTTCAGGATGGTTGGATCAGTTCATAACTTCACCAACAATGCATTAGGGTTCCAATTTTCCCACATCTTCTTCAACATTTATCATTTTTTTATCTTTGAAGTCAATCTGATAGATGTGAAGTGGTATTTCAGAGTTATTTTAATTTGCATTTTTAAAAAAATCAATGGTGATTTAGAACTAATTTTTTTTTACTCTGGTAAATAGCTTTAATTTCTTCATCTGAAAACTGCCTGTTCATATCCTTTCACCATTTATCATTTGGAGAATGACTTGGCTTCTTATAAATTTGATTCGGTTCTCTATATATTTGAGAAGTGAGGCCTTTATCAGAAGCACTTGCTGTAAAAATTGTTTCTTAGCTTTCTACTTTCCTTCTAATCTTGGTTTTGTTTGTATAAAATCTTTTTAACTTAATGAATCAAAATTAACCCACTTGTATTTCATAATACTTTCTAACTCTGGCTTTGTGGCAATTTTCTTTAACGATTTCTTGAAATATGATATTTATCTCTTTTTTTGGTCATGGATTTCAGTTATGATTCTTGAGTTATGTCTCCTTAATCTCCTTAGTTATTTTTCATATGAGGCATCTTACATTTTGCTCTACTTTTTCATTCTTTTTACTTTAAGAATTCTTGTTGTCTTCTAACATCATTAATTTCTCTTTTGATCCCTTCTGATTTTAGGGAAATTGTTACGAGGATAAGGATTTGTACTTCTGTTAAATTGTTGATCCTTTATATTTTATTTTTACATGAGTGCCATTTTCTTTCTCTCTCAAAGATCCTTTCATTCTCAATTGGAACTTACAAGAGGCTCATAGCACTAATAGGGAAAGTGACTGAATACCGTGCTGGACAAATCTTGGGGCAAGTGCATCACCTTCATCTCCATTATGCCTCATGGCCGTATTTTTCAATAGCCTCCAATTCATCTACTTTTCTGCCATTTGCTTCTGTATCCATCTGTTAGAATAATGTTCACTCCTTATCTTCTTCTTCCTCTTCCTTCTCCTTTTCCTCTTTCTCTTCCTCCTCATCTTCCTCTTCCTCCTCCTCCTCATTGACATCGTACACGTAGATGTTTTACTTTCATTCATTCAGCACAGAGTGGTAAATAGAAGGCCAATCTCAAGAATCAGAAAGAACTCTGTTTAAGGCCTGCTTTGGACCTTGTAGATTGTCGGAGTGATGGTGGCAAATTAATTCCCTTCTCATTGCCCCCCGGGAAGCTCTTTAACACTGAACTGGGGCAGCAGTGGTAAAGAGTGGTTCCTCACTGGGCATTCCTGATATTTATAAAATTATAGATCCAATTAAAAAAAATGATCAGGGAAAAGAGCCATTTGTCACTGGTCAAAACCTGTTTCCCCCGAAGGAAAGAAAAAGTGGGAAATTCAGAAACAGCTTTTCTCTCTGTGTGTCTGTCTCTGTGTGTCTCTCCTCTATCTCCATCTCTGTTTCTCTGTGTGTCTCTATCTCTAACTCTGTCTCCATCTGTTTCTCTGTGTCTCTATGTCTTTCTCTGTCTCTGTGCCTCTCCTTTCTGTCTCCATCCCTGTTTCTCTGTGTCTCTCTGTCTCTGTCTGTCTCTGTGTCTCTCTGTCTCTGTCTGTCTCTGTCTCCATCTGTTTCTCTCTGTCTCCATCTGTTTCTCTGTGTCTGTCTGTCTCTGTCTGTCTCTGTGTCTCTCTGTCTTTCTCTGTCTCTGTGCCTCTCCTTTCTCTGTCTCCAGCTCTGTTTCTCTGTGTCTCTCTCTCTGGGTCCGTCTCCCCCTTACTCAGTCCCACACGCTGGCAGGACTCCCCATGCCTGTGGCCTGAAGGCTTCTTGTGTTCTCCAAGTTTTGACATTGACCGGGCCATTGTGGACTTGGGCATAAAAACGTTTTGGGGGGCTCACTTCCCTGCAGAGGTGGGGGGCTGGGGGCTTAGAGCACGGCCTGGCTTGTTGCTCTTATCAATCTGCTTTATCTCTATCTTTTCCAGTGTCTGCCACAAAGGAGGGTCACATGTTGGGTAGTGAGTATGAAAGAAAAGATTAGATGAATAAAAATAAGACAAAATTCAGACCAAGCTAAGAACGTGGACTGGCTTACAGAAGTTGAGCACATTCCAGCCTCCTGGAATGGGCTGACCGTTTGCCTGGAGGAGATGTAGGACAGGGAACAGCCTCTGGATCTCTGGGCCTCTGGGCCTCTAAGCCTCCTGGCCTCTGGGTCTCCGGGCTCACCTTTTGGCTTGTCCTTCACAGGCCTCCACACCACTACTGAGAATGCTTTTGTGCAGCACCTCAGGGTGATGCATGAAATGTCTGCTATGGAGAAGATCCCCTTAATCCCGTCGACCCCAGAAGAAATGGCCAACATGCTGAAGCTCTGCTCCTACGTCCGCTTCAAAGTCCCACACCAGGTGAACACTTGGGAGAGGGGTGCTTCCATCCTGGAATCACAACCTTGCTTAGGAAGCTGGGCTCAGACCTCACTTCTGGGGGTCACCTCTGGCTCCTGATTGGTCCCCTGGTTTCCGTCTTTGTAAAATGGGGGGTCACCTTTGTTTTCTGATCAGTCCCTTGGTTTCCTTCTCTGTAAAATGAAGGGGGGGTCATCTTTGCTTTCTGATTGGTCCCCTGGTTTCCTTTTTTGTAAAATGGGGGTCACCTTTGGTTCCTGATTGGTTCCTTGCTTTCCTTCTCTATAAAATGAGGGGAGTTGGACTGGAAGAAGATGCCTTCCAGCTTGGGGCCCGTGGTCTGAGAACTGGAAAGCTCTCTGAGATCCTCTAGTGCACTCTCAATGGTCCAGGCTTTCCAGTGAGGAAACCTCCCTCCCTTCTCCCAAAGTAAGCCCTTTACTGGCTGGAGGACAGATTTCTAAGTTCCCCACCTTGGTCTCTGTAGCATGTCCATGCTTTTTAAGTCCTGCCTCAGCCAGCCCAAGCATCTAGAGCCCTGGAGGAGTGAGTGCTTGATTTTTATTTAAAAAAAAAAAAAATTCCTGAGTTAAAACTTTTTTTTTTTTGGTGAGACAATTGGGGTTAAGTGACTTGTCCAGTGTCACACAGCTAATAAGTTTTAAGTGTCTGAGGTTAGATTTGAATTCAAGTCCTCCTAACTTCAGAAGGAAACATTTTAAAAATGAAAACATTTTTAAAAATTTAAATGTGGGCATTTGTGATGCTAGACTATAAAGTTCTGCAGCTTTTGGGAGGAATCTGATTCACTTGCTCAGTGAAGGTAGAAGCTTGTAGGAATTAGATTTATTTTTTCAATACTGGTTACTTAGGAGAAAAATACAAAAATTCCTTAGAAAATTGAATTTCATTAGAATGTTAATTGGTACCAGGCTACGAGGGACCACAAGGACCTACTTTTAGCCTGGTGTCAACTGACATTTTTATCAATATTTTATCAATGATTTTTATAGCTTCTAGTTGTTTTAGTAGATTTCAGGTCTGTCTGACTCTCCGTGATCCCAGTTGAGGTTTTCTTAGCAAAGATATTGGGTGGTCTGCCACTTTTTTCCCTAGTTTATTTTACTGTTGGGGAAACTGAGGAAACAGAGCTAAAGGACTTGCCGGGGTCACATGACTAGTAAGTGTCTGCAGCTAGATTTGGGGTCTCCCTGACTTTAGGCCCATTATCCATCCATATAGAAGCATCTTTGAAAACATGGCAGTGTGACAAACAATTGTAAACTGAGAGAGAGTGTCCTATTAATTAGGAAATGGTTGAACCAGTTATGGATATGATGAAATGCTATTGTGCTATAAGAAATGGTCGGGGCATATTGCAGAAAAATGTAAAAAGAATGAGATGAACTGATACACAATGAAGAGAGTAGAAACTGAACTGAAGATCAGGCCACATCATGGTGACATCAGTGTAAAGGCAAAGAACTTTTAGAATTCTGATTAATTCTGGGGCCAAAAGTGATTGCAGAGGACTCATGATGAAATATGTAATCCACTTCTCACAGAGGAGTAAGGGATTCAAAGGACAGATTGAGAAATAATATTTTCAGATGTGGCCAATGGGGGAATTAGTTTGTTTGACTCTTCTGATTTGTAATAAGAAGAGTTTTATTTTTCTTTCTATCTCAAATGAGGGATAAGTTGAAAAGGTCAGAGAGAGAAAAATAATTATGTTGATTAAAAAGTAATTATAAAGATGAATAAATAAAACTAAATTTTCTGTAAAACCATAAAAGGGAGCTAATTTTAAGATTATAAACAAATACTTTTTTAGTTTCTCATTTCATTAAATTTTATTTTTTCAGTTAACAGTACTCAAACCAATTAATTTTTTTAAGAATTCAGTTTTATCTATTTTCAGCTACAGATTCTCTCTCCCATTTCCTCCTTCCCTCCATCGACAAAGCAACAAAAAGAAAACCTGTTACAAACTTATGTAGTCATGCAAAACTATTTCCATGTATGAAAAAATGCTTCAGTTTTCTTTCCGAGTCCATCATCTCCCTAATCTGGAGGCAGGCAACATGTCAGACTAATATATTTTTAAAAACTTCCAAATCCAATCTTCATAAGCAGGCTATTTATGGCTCGAACTAGGGTGCAGCATTTGTAGTAAAAATAAGAATAAAAATAATAGTAACAATAACAATATATAACCATAACATGTGCTGTCTCATTTGATCCTTACAACAAACCTATGAGAGGGAAAGTCCATTGTTTACCCCCATTTTATAGAGAGAAAACTGGGATATACTGTGGTTAAGTAACTTGGCCAGAGTCATACAGCCAAAGTCAGTGTCCAAAATGGGATTTGTATTGGGGTCTTTTTAACTCAGTTGGTCTCTACTTCAAGATGGAGTTGGAAAAGGACTTGAGAATCCCCTAGTCACCAAGACTAGCATTTATTAATATATAATTATATAATAATATAATATATTTTTACGAACATGTGCTGGGGATAAAAGAAAAGTAAAGTCCCTGCCTTCTAGAAGCTCGCAGGTCAACAGAGTCCCTTTGCGGGTCAAGTCACTGGTGCCCCCAGCTCAGCTCTTGCCATCATGGAACCTCACCTCCTCTGGCTCTGAGTGTCTGTGCTGGATCCAGACTTCAGAGGAGAGGCCCTGGTAGCTCTACTAATGCATTCACATTTCAAACTGAGATGAGGGGGGGAGAGTCACCTGAAGCATTGTCCAATATGGTCGCCATATTGGATGTCTTACTTGTTTTCCTTCTTCATAGGAAGGAAAGTCCTATGAATGGGAAGGAAGAGACTGGGTGTGATTGTGATAACCATAATGTGAAGAGAAAAAGCATCGTACAAATACCTCAAAATGTCCTTTGGTTGTTTCAGTTGTTTTAAATCAACAGTTAATTTTGTGAACTTTTTAAGATAGGAAACCTTGATTTGGGATTCCAGGTGGACAGATTTCAGAGGATCTAGGAGCTTAAATAGGCAGAAAATTAGATCCTTATTTTCACTAACTTATGGTTTCCATTATAATTGCATATCTTTTATGAAAAATATAAATAAATAAAAAATATTTTTTATTTTATGCATTTAAAAACATGATTCTGAGAAAGGGTCATTGCACTGTCAAAGGGACAAACAAGACACAGATAAAGGTGAAGAGGCTTGCCTTAAAATAATCAAGGAAATGCTTATTTAAATAAGATGAAATTTTAGATCAAGAGACTTAAGAAATTCATTTCAGGGACTTGTCAAAAGTCAAACAATAACCAAAATCTTGCTTTGCATCTATTTGGCAGATCAGTGACTTTATTATTTATTATGATTATGGACTTTATTGTAAATTGAAAATGTATAGTGCAATTTAGAGAAGGAATGGGAGAAGCATATTAGTTGCACTCCTAAATGAAAGTAATTTTTTATCAAAGTGAATGAAACTTTAAGGGTTTTGTAGGGTTACAGAAAAAAATCACATTGATAAAATCACTTTGGCATAAAAATCATTGATTTGGTATAAAGGTCATCTTTTAGAGATTAAATTCCTAATTATATTTAATAACACATTCTTGGGATTGAATGATTTGATTTTGTAAAAAGCAGAGCTTTTGATATTAACTGTGACCCTGGGCAAGTCAATGAATGCCTGCCTCAGTTTCCTCATCTGTAAAATGGGGATAATCATAGCACCTACCAGCGGTGTTATAAGGATAAAAAATAACGAGAAAATATTTATAAAACATTTTGCTTTATAAATCTTCAAGTGTTATATAAGTGCTAGACCTATTGTTATTATTACTCAACTCAGTTTCACCTCAAACCTACATCAGTGAAGAAATTAAAATCATTGTTTTTAGATAAATAAATATATGTTTTTTCACTTTAGCTTCTACAGGGCCTTGTTGATGTTCGCATTCCACACAATGACTTCTATCGAAAACGTAAGTAACACTGCTCTTGTTAAAATTGAAGTCATGGGTTGTTGGCTTTTGTTTTTTGTTTTTTAAGTGTCTGACATTGGTTGGCAATCTTTTTGTTGGATCATCGCTGTGCAAAAAAAAAAAAAAAAATCCCTTGTTAGGCTGCAGTGACATCTCCTAGAATAAATAAGTCTTATTATCCCAAAGCATGTTAATTTGTTTTTCTTTTTCTGAGAAGTGTTTTTGGAGATCATAAATGAAAAGTCAAGATACTCACTCCAAGAAAACATGGAGAAGATCCAAGTTCCAACACAGGTCATCTGGGGGAAGCAAGATCAGGTACATCTTCCTATGTGTTAACGAGTGATTCGGATTGACAACATTTCTATTAATTCCACAGACAGAAATATTCTTTAGGCGTGGAATGGTTATTTATTATAAAAATAATTCCTCATTTTTATTTAACCTAGGACAGCAGCAGCATGGTCTCATGATCTCATTGTATCAAGAGTCAGAAACAAGGTGTTCTTCCCCTCCCTATCCACCCATCTTTTCTCTCTGTTCCTGGAAATTTCTTGAAGGGTTTTTTATTTATGATATTCACAAAGTACAGCCAAAGTAAAGGTAGCTGGGTGACTCAGTAGAAAGAGAAGTCGGGAGCCAGGAAGATAATTCAAATCTCCTCTCAGATACATCCTAGCTGGGTGAGTTTGAGCAAGTGCCTTCATTTTTTTTTTTTTTTTGCCTCAATTTCCTCAACTGTAAAATGAGGATAATAAATAGCACCTATCCCTGGGGTGCTGTGATACTATTTATTGGGTCTGCCACACAGCACATGTCTTATCAGGAGCAGTAGGATTATGGTGTTAGAAAATTTGAAGAAATGGGCAAGAACCATAGCAATCTTGAATAGAGTTTATTGGACTTTGGCTCATGAATATTATCTCTGAAGAAATGATTTGTGAGAGAACATCTGTTGGATCAGGACCCTTCTTGCTAAGAACAACTCTTGTGTCCTCTCCTCCACCTCCTAAAACCTTCTCTTCTCCAGGCCAAACTCTAGACCAGTTCTTTCAACTGTTCCTTTGATGCCCTGGTCCAGTCCCTTCATAATTGTCCACAACATCAGATACAACAGGACCATCCTTCTGCCTAGTCCTGAACATTGTGCAAAATTTCTCTATCTCCGCCTTGTATTTTTTCATTCTCTCTAATGTTAAGCCATAAAAACGAGTTTTTCTGCCCAGTTTCTTGGCTCAGGCACTTGATGCCGCATTCTTCTTAGGGCCGCTTCTCCTGGGGCTAAAAATCATGTACTTCTAATGATTACATTTCTCTGGCACCTGGAAAGAATGCTGACTGTAGAGGCGGAGAGCTTGAGTTCAAATGTTATTCTTTATGTTTATTATTTGGAGGACACTGGGCAAATCTTGTCAATGAGATGGCACTTCTAGGAGACCTTTGAAGTCACTTCTAGTCCGGAGACTATCAGGGATCTTGGGTGGGGGTTGGTTTTTTTTTTTTGCCTTCAGAGTCATAGATAATGGTTATCTTATCTAGAGCTGCCCCATGAACTTCTGAGTGTAGCAGTAATCTTTAATCCAGTTCAGAAAAAGATTGGGCCCTAAATTAAGTAGAGTGGGATCAGTAGCAAGAGAAAACCCCAACAAGAAGAAAAACAACTCTTCTGTTCTTTAGTTGGGGGTTGGGATCTCGAGTTCAAGTCCTACTTGCCTTGGTGGTCACTTCTGTTCTCTCTGCCTCAGTTTCCTCATTTGTAGAAAGAAGGTGCTGAACTAGGTGACCTTTGTCATCCCTTCCACCCCTAGATCTAGGATCTTATTTCAAAACCTCCAGTCATGGGAATTTTGCTCTTTGCTCTTTTCTGGGTGATTTTTGGTTTGTTTTTGTGATTTCACTGATATAGGAAATACTCATTTAAGAGGCACTCTGATGTTTTGAATGGCATATTATTTAG
This sequence comes from Sminthopsis crassicaudata, assembly GCF_048593235.1. Lineage (NCBI taxonomy): Eukaryota > Metazoa > Chordata > Mammalia > Dasyuromorphia > Dasyuridae > Sminthopsis > Sminthopsis crassicaudata. The sequence goes on along the minus strand of NC_133617.1, from coordinate 737,808,482 downwards.
ACCTAGGGTTGATTTCTTTGGTGAAAGGAGGTCCCTGGTGAGGAAACTCCTTCTGTCAGTGCAGATCAACATTTCTATTCCCTATAATTTATATCACGAGGAGGTTGTTTGGAACCCCAAATGATGCAGCCGGAAGATTGCCAGAGGGAGGACTTTAATACAGGTCTTGTGACTCTTAGACTAGGGACAGTGGGATGAGATCTCCACGTAACCCCGAATTCTTTCATTGCTCAGGTCCTGGATGTGTCTGGAGCCAACTTGTTGGCCAAGGGAATCTCCAACTGTCAGGTGGAACTTCTGGAGAACTGTGGCCACTCGGTGGTGATGGAACGGCCCCGAAAGGCAGCCAAGCTCATCTTGGAGTTCTTATCTTCCTTGCACAACGCAACCAACAATAAGAAGCAGGACTGAGCTTCTTTTGGTTCCCAGCCCTGCTCCTAGTACCTGCTCAAACTTCAGAAATCTGACGCTCTGTTCGCATCTCAGGGATCCTGTACCCAACACACAGGTGAAGTGCCAAAGTCCCTGTGGAAACCAGAATCACGTTCACTTTCTAAATCGTTAGCGCTATGGCGCTTTGTGATAAAAGGGACCATGAGGGACCAGAGAGGATCTAAATTTTTTTTTTTAATATAAAGTGGAAAATCAGGTGGAATAAAAGAAATTGAGCCATGGAAAAGACAAGAGAAGTCTTTACGTTCATCCAGCTGACAACACAGGGACAATTTTGTGCCAGCCGACCCATAGTGGACCGTAACCTTCAAGTCCATATCAAGCCCAAGAGACCTTCCTTACTGACTGAGATGTCACAATATTTGTTAGAACCTTTCGCCTTGCATGATAACCTGTTGTGATAGAAGATATTCTCAAATTCTGGACACCCAGTGAAGCACTTACTCCTGCTTGTGTCTTATTTATTGTATCCGGAGACTTAGACAGGAGAGCCACGTAGGAGCGGAAGCACCAGGACTATCTAGTTTTAAATGTTTACAATTGTGGGAGAGGGGAGAGGTGTTAAGCTTGGGATAGCTCTAAGGGCGCTTGTCTTGGCAGTGAGCATGGGTCAACGAACAGATATTTGCAGGGTACTGAAATCCCGACGGCCAGATGTGTCCCTAGGAATCACTCATTTTTAAAGAATTGGGGCCTAATCAACAAACTAAGCAATAATACTCTAGGTAACGATGCGAATGATCAAATTAAGGTTCCATTTTACACAAACAGGTGACTTGCTTCTTTTCTATTAACCCATGCTGCTGAAAATCCTTAGGTGTAAATAATGCATTTATATTACTGAATTCTATGAATTCTCCACACAGTCAGGTTATTGATGATGAGGGTAACTGCGGCAAGATTTTCCTGAAATGATCAAGTAAATCTGAACTCGATCAGGATTATATAGGGGATTCTATTTTCAAACTCCTCAGTGAGCTCTTGTGTTTGTTAAAGGGAGTGGGAGGGAAATGAGTGTATTTATAGAACAGCTGGGTGGCCAGGCTGGGTGATTTCTAAGTCTCATTTTGTATCCTGTTTGTAATTTGTAGCTGACTGAAATGGTCTGTCTGGAGTAAAGAACAAGTTGGTCAAACTCTTCCTTGTGGGTGTCCTCTCATCTGTAAATGCTAATTCTGTGGTATGGAGCTCTCTTTCCCTGGTGGGGGAGCAACACTTGGTCCCTATGCTGACCTAAGGCCCAGTGGGATAAAATGACTGGCCCTTGGTCATACGGCTTGTAAGGCCCAGAGGCAGAGGGAAAGCTGTATGAGATGGTGGAAAGATCCAGATGACTCCCAGGGCCCTGCGGGCTCTCAATCTTATTTCTGAGTCCCTCACGCAGTCACCAAATTGCCAAATTGCCAATTGCTCCCTCCCTCTCAGCCTTCCTTTTGTGGATCACCCACGGCTGGGGCTCAGCCCCACTGGCCTGACCCTCCCCTTTGGAGATGACTCCTGTTCTCACTTAAATCTCTGCAAGTGAAGAGCTCCCCCCTCGAGAGATCATTGATCCTGTTTGAGATGGGGAAGGATGGACCATAACCAGAAACTCTCTATTATCCAGATGAGGAAGCCAGGTCCCGCCTGCATTAAGAGGTTCTGACTCCAGCCCCAGCTCTTTGCCCTCCAGATGCAGCTCCTATCAGTGGGTGAGAAGTGGCAGAAGCCACGCAGAGGCTTTCACTAGGCCTGTTGCTTCATAAAGAGCTCTTGGCTCAGTCTTTCCCAAGCTTGACTCAGGACAAGGGTCATTTGTGCTTATTGTGGCCTCTGGCCCTTAGGATCAAAGGTCAAATTGGAATGGACTTTAGAAGTCATCTTGTCAGCACTCCCATAGCTGCCCCATAGGAACCTGGAGGTTAGGAGACCTCTGTATCTCACAGGTCACACGAGCAATAAGGGTCAGGGACAGAATTTGCTGCTGGGGCTTTTTGATTCCAGAACCAGCACTCATCCATACTTCCAGCTGTTCTGGGCCTTCCATTTCCAAAGATCTCTCTTCCTCCAGGTCCAACACCCCTCCAAGTGTGCTGAATCATATTGTCCATATGATAAAAGGTCTGACATGTGGGCCGGCCACAAGTTGGGTTGGCCAGAGAGAGTCTCATCAGACTCTGACTTGGGCAACAGTCCTGAGTGCAGCTCAAACCAGATGAAAAAGTAATTGGAAAATATTGAACAAAATAGACAAAAACACAATAGAACACAGATAATGTTAATATGTGGTTTTCCAAGCCAGTATCTAAGTTCTCAGTATCTCTACTATAATTAAAAATTATTGAGGATCTAAACAAAGTTTTTGTTTGGGTTATATTTATAGATTTATAGACTGACCATGTTAGAAATAAAAACCAATTTGTAGACCCTCTGAAAGGGTTTCAGAGATCCCTGAGATTCTACTTTGAGAACTGATTGTTTGGACCTAGAGCTCCCCAAAAAGTCCTTGGTATGTCCGATGTACAGATTTTATTTAAAACCATTTTCATACCTTTAACACAGAACAGTGCAGTGGGTAGTAAAGACCACAGAACCCTTCCTCATATTAATTAACTAAGAACTATCAAATAAAACTGCACTGCACAAGGTACCCTTCTCTTTACAAAGTCCCCCACCAAGAGGTGATATATGATATGGGAAATGGTTCCACAATCTGCCTTCTGGGACCAAGAATGAGTTTAGCCTTCTTTCTCGACTTCATTGTGGACATTGTTCTCTTGTCAATCAGCCAATCAACAAACATTTATTTTGTGCTACTCTGCTCCAGGTGCTGTGTTCAGTGTTAGGATAAAAGAACATCAAAGCCAGATTCTGCCTTCGAGAACTTTGTACCATTATTGGGGAGGGTGACCCATATCTGGTTTTTCATCCTTTGTTCCTGCTTCAGTTTGTCACTGTCTTCCTACGGTGACTTCCAATAGGTGGGCCTTCGGAGGGTTTGCAAGGTTTCAGAGAATTTTCTCTGGCCTCTTCACACCTGAGGAAACCTAGAGAAGTCCTGCAGATCTAAGACCCTGCTAGTATGGGGATTGTTAATATCCAGATGGAATTTGAAGATGCAATTATAGGGAGAAGGAGTTTGTGGAAAAAATGCTGAAGACAAACTTCCCTAACTGCACACATGCTTAGGAGATGAGCCGTGTTATTTTTTTTATCCTATTTTTCCAACTCCCGCTCACAGCCAATCTTCTGGAGAACTGTTATCCACACTTGAGGCCTTTATTTCCCTACAACTCACTATTTCCTGAACACTGCAGCACTACTGAAAGAGCTCTATTCCCTACAATACTAAATTATAATCTCTAAGAGGGCAAGAGAGTGTGCTGAGAAATGGACCTGTGATTTCACTGGCCTAGAGATGCTCTCAAGTGAAAAAAACTCTTAACCCCCAATGAGGGTCGCCCCCTTCTCTGCCTCTGTAGCATTAGAGAATTCCCAGGAAAGTTCAGAACTTCAGAGATTTCCAAGTTAGCTAGTGTTCTCCAGCACTCTTATCTATGCAGCCACAGGAATGAATCACAAATAAAGGCATGCTACCCACTATTTGCTCCAGAAATTTGTTTTGGCAGCCCAGGGTGCAAAAATTAAGCAAAAATTAATTAAGTCTTGCCTTCCCTTCGTTAGCCATCCTATTCCCAATTTCCATATCCTATATGCCCAGTATCGTGCTTCTCCTGAACACCTGCCTTGATTATAGACATTTGCCAAGAAAGGAAAAGAAGGGACAACACTCATTCCCTCCAGGGCCCAGACTGACCTGATATTTATCATGACATGGCAAAAGCTCCTTTGGCTCTGTTTGATTCCTGGCGTTTCATTATCTGATGTAGCCACAGGGTATCAAAAGTCAAATTCAGGATTGACCAGGTGGGGAAATTTCCTATTCAGAAAGGAAAGAGCACAATGGAAAAACTGAGTCCCCAAGGAAGATCATTCCCCAAACTTCCCAAGAATGGAAACCACCTTTAGCAGTTCTCAGACTGCGACCCGGGCCATTTCCAGCTATCGGCTTCATGACAATGCAGACAACCATCCCTCTTATCAAAATTCAAAACAGGAGTAAATTATGGACTCAAGAGTTTTTACCTCAAATAGCAAAATTTCACTTATCACAATCTAGGGCTTGAACATTATTATTCTCCTATTTCTCTAACAGTTACATTTTATTTATTTCTTTACTTGTAAATTAAGACTTAACCCTAAATCAAATTTCTGATAGTTGATTATCTTAATATATCGAAATTACAACTTTAAACTACAGTACACATTTTTATAATTTTTATAAATATTAAGCAAAAATTTTCAGAAAGTTCATCCTTTTATCATCGCAAACTTACTATTATTATCTGTGGACAGCTGGATGGTGCAGTGGATAGAGCACCAGCCCTGAATTCAGTAGGACTTGAGTTCAAATGTGGCCTTAGACACATAACACTTCCCTAGCTGTGTGACCCTGGGCAAATGACTTAACCTCAATTGCTTTGCCTCCTCCCCCTAAAAAAAATTCCCCGGAATATTTAAGTTTGAAGATATTTATTTTATCACATTCTTTTAAAATTAATTCATAATTGAACATAATCTAATTTTTTTTTAAAAAAAAGGTATTTTCTAACTCCATTTCTGATACAATGGTCTCTAATTTCACAATATAAAAGAGTTTAGAAATACAATGACAACATATACAACATCATGTCTCTAAAATATGGAACAAAACATTACCAGTCAGGTTGCATCAATTCAGCCAAATGCATTTCCAAATTAGATAAAAATCATTCATCTCTTTACCTTGGGTATTTTATGCTAATCACACCTGGAACCCATCATAGATTTATATTATTTATAATATGGGATAATTATATTCAATTAAAGAAATAACAATAGTCAACATTGTTAAAGTACTTACCATATACCATTCATTGTGTTAAGCACTTCACAGTAATATCATCACAACAACCTTGGGAGATTAATATCTTTATTTTTTCCTCTTTACAGATTAGGAAACTGAAGCAAACAGAGATAAAATGATTTACTTAAGATCCCACAGTTAATAAATTTCTGAGCTAGAGTGTAACTCAGATTTCCCTACATTTTTCCAGCATTTTTGTTGTTGCTACTATTGTCCAACTGGTTTATTTGGGAACCTGATCTGAGATGAGAGGTTAACAGGGTCAGAGTCTCTGAATTGGGCTAAGAGTCAGAGAGAAATGTTTGCTGAAATAGGGATTAGCTAAGGTACAATAAGGTGTAATTGAACTGGGATAGAGGCCAGTGGGGATCTCTCAGCCAGATTGGGAGGTCCTGGGGGTCCCTGATTTAAACAATTTTTTCTCTTTTCATGGTCAAGGAAATCTGAACCAGGTAAATCTGAACTGAAAATTGCATAATGTTTTCTCCTTTCACTCTGGGATTGCTTTCAAATAAGCTGCCTTTCTTTGTTACATTAAAAAAAAAAAAAATGAGTCTATCAGTGATCTAAGTGCTATTTATCCTTAAATTATTTTTTATCATTTAAATCTTATTTTCCTTAAAATAAATTCTACAGAGTGATACCCCCAAACTCACTAAGATATTCAGAAGAGAGTGAGTTCCTGGACTTACCCAAAGTCCCAGAAGTTCTTCCTGCAGTCTCCAAATTTCCAAAATCTAGTAAGGTGCTTTTAGTATTTTTCTTTAAACCTGATTTCCATCAAAAGCCTAAAGTGGGAGCTACTCCTGCTCACTGGGATAACTGTTCCAAGTATGAAATTTCATTAATCTTTCATAACATACTAAATTCTTTAACTACAGCTTTTTTTTTTTTTTTTTTCTGGCTGGCTGCTTTTCAGGTAAATTTTTCAAGGTAACAGAATCTAAAAGTAACACTAAACAACACTAAACACAAGACAATAATTTTTCTAGAAAAACACAGACAAAATAAGACAAAAACATCCTTGCCAACCTTAATTTTTATAATTTGCAATAATGAAAAGAGCTAATTAACCAAAACAAATTAACAGCTGAGTCTCTTGATTTATGTCAGATATCACATAATTCAAAATTGTGCTGATTTAGCATTCTGATAATTATTGGGAACTTCCTCTTGTTATGTTCTATTAAAAAGTCTTTCCAAGCAGCCACCCATTATTACCTGTAACCCATTCTTCTTCACAACTCCTAGAGGAAAAATAATCTAAAAAGCCAAATTTACCTCTAAAGCACCCCACTTAATAGGGTAAAACTATTTGAACCTAAACCTCCTCAATCAGAGGCAAACTTAATCTAAATAAATTCAATTCTGTCTTTTCCTGCAGAGGTTTCCAGGCATTAGCCTTATATTAGTGATCCAGAGTCTTCCTGCCACAGGTCTCCAGTATTTCTCAGATAAAGATGTCTGCTGCCACTTGCTCTGAGCACTTTGGGTAGTTCTAGATGTAAGATGAATAGCTACAGCTGTTTTCTTCCTTTGATTAATTATCTCCCCAATTTCTATGTATGTTAATGACACAATTATCTTTCAGTTCTTTCACATTCAAAATGGGTAAGTGGAATTCTCTTTGAATTTTTCTTTTCCTTTATTTCCCTTTTTCCAGGTAGTAACAGTGCAGGTCTTTCCTTCCAAATATCTCTGCTATCACTTTTACCCCCCCAGGTAAAAGTGTGACATATTCTCCCAATTAGTAATGTGAGAGCAACTTGAATTCATTCCCTTTCCTTCCCTGTTCCTTCCTCTCCATGGTCACCTTCATTACTATTGTCATTTCAGGCCAGATTACAACAGCAATCTCCAAAATGATGCCTTGGACTAAAGACACTCTTCTTGCCTAATAGAGTGCTGAAAATGAATAGGCCCTAAGTAAACATCTGTTGGTTGGTGGATTGATTCAGGATTTTGCTTAGGCTGGCCTTTTTCCATATTGCAAGTCCTAAAAGCAAACAGTGACCTCATTTCTAGAAGGCAAACCAGTGCTAGAATAATGAGATTCTTTGCCCTGTGTGTGGAAAAGCAGCTAGACCAGTTGATATTATTGATCTTTTTGTCCTAAGGGAAGGGTGAGGGAGAGAGATAATTTGAATTCTCTTTTTAGTGACCTACATTTTCTCTTGATCTCCATGGGAATATTCTATGAGAACACACCTAATTCTGGGATTAGGGTTTTTGAACCCTCAGACTTGAAAAGAAACACAAAAACATGGTAAATTAAGGGAAGGCTGTGGAGAGAATATATCTCAATGTTGGTATAGCATTCACTTTAATCCTCTGTGATATTCTTATGGAAAAGATGGAGAGAAGCAGGGGAGTCGTGATATCCCTAGGTGGATTTAGAACTACTTAAATGGCTGGATCTCAAGAGTAGTTATGAAGTGTCCAATGCCAGCTTAAAAGGAGGAATCTAAGAGTACCCAAGGATTTGTACTTGGATCTGTGCTATTTCAGGATTTTGTCAATGTCTTGAGTAAATACATGGATAACATTTCTAGCAGATTTGTAGTTGACTCAGTTGGGAAGGATGTTTAACCTCCTAGATGTCAATCAGTACTCAGAAATATTTGGGCTGTTAGAACTTAATCAAATAGGATGGGATTTATTAGGAAGAAATGTAAAGATCACACTCGCATTCAAAAAATCCATTATTCAAATGCAAGTAGAGGAAGTGTAAGTAGATAGCAATTTACCTGAAAAAGAACTGGCGGTTTTAAAATTCTGAAAAATCACTTTGAATCAGCAGCAGTATGGTACGGCAGCGAAGAAAGCGAGACTGGCCTTCGGCAGCACTGACAGAGCCAGGGACAGTTTATCTCTAGTTGACCCTGATCATATGACATCTGGACTATTGGATTTGATTCAAGGTTCTACAAAAGGACATTGGTCAGTTGAAGAATGTCCAGAAGAAGTATTAGTGTTGGTTCTAGGTTCTATTAAAGGATATTGATCAATCAAAGAATGTCCAGAAAAGGGGTGAGCAGGGTGGTAAATCACTCTATTCCTCTGACCCCAATTTGCTCAGCTGATAAAATGAAAGACTGGGGGCAGCTAGGTGGCACAATGGATAGAGCACCAGCACTGAAGTCAGAAGGACCTGAGTTCAAATCTGGTCTCAGACACTTAACACTTCCTGGCTGTGTGACCCTGGGCAAGTCACTTAACCCCAGCCTCAAAAAAAAAAAAGAAAGAAAGAAAGAAAGAAAGAAAGAAAGAAAGAAAGAAAGAAAGAAAGAAAGAAAGAAAGAAAGAAAAAAAAAAAAGAAAGATAAAATGAAAGATTGGACCAAATGGCCCCTATGATCTTGAATGGCTCTAAATTGATGAACTCTAATTCAAGCCAAATAAAGATCTTTGGAAGGAATTAAATTTATTTAGCTGGGGGGAAGGTCCGGAAGTGATCCACAGTAAGTGTAAGTATCTAAAGGGTTGTCACGAGGAAGAGGGGATCAAGATTGTTCTGCTGGACCCCATGGAACTAACCCCAAGGAAACTGAAGAGACAAATGGAACCCTTAGATAGGACGGGATGGGGGACTGTCCTCTCAGGAAAGCTGGCAGCCTTGGCACCTGGATGACAAGGAGAAAACCTGAAGTGGGTAGGACCAAACCAAATCCCCCCCATGCTCGCCAAATAGCAAAGAGGGGAGAAGCAATAAAGGGGACTCAGGTTTGAGATACTGGTGACTCTAGCAGAGCGAGCATTATGAGAGCCTCACTGATCTCAGTAGGGCTGAATCTCCTCTGGGCCTTAGTGGATGAAGCAGTTGGCAGTGCTAGGTGAGAATGCCTAAGAGAGCCCACTGCCAGCCTGGGCCAGGAATTTTTGCCAAGAGTCAAGTGTAATTTGAAGGTTTTATGGCTTAGAATGCTAAAACCTGAGGACGCCAAGGAAGAATTTGTCTGAATCTTCCCTTAGAATTTACTGGTCGTATATAATCCTGAGCAAGTCACTTTCTCTCTCTCATCTTTAAAATGAGACTAATCATCATCATAATAATAACTTCCTTTATTGGGCTGTTTTGAGAATCAAATCAAATGATATAGACATAAAGTACTTTACAGACATATATGTGTGTGTGCACATTCATTTATATTATACATAACATCTTTAAGTTAGTGATGCTATTATTATTCTCTTTTGAGAACGTCATTGTAATTACTTGTGCCCAGTTTAGGACTTGTTCTGTTCTTCCTGCCTCATTGGAGATTCTCCCCAGTGGTTCAGGAATTGTATTTCCCAGCTCTTTTTAAGCTTTGGGATGGGATTTGGGAGGGCTTCTAGGTAGCGTTGGTCATTTTCCCTGTTTTTCTCCAACTATGAAAGTCCCTTCTGTCACATTACCCACAGTTCCCCATTGTTCCCTAGTGTGGGGTGTCCAGCCTTTGTCCAAAGGAAAGAAAACCCTTATTCTCCCTTTCATTATTGTTCTTGAGAACCTGTACTCGGGAAAACAAGGGTCACCTTGTAGCTCATCTTCCAACTATTCTGTCACTGACATCGGGTCCCCCTTTTCCTAGTAAAGGCTGGGGTTTGGGCTGCTTGCATTTGTACTTCGGTGGGTAAAGAAGCTCCATCAACTACTATCACATTCTCTTTAATTGTTTCTCCAACGACTTACATCAACTGATGCTGAGTGAAACGAGCAGAACTAGGAGATCATTACACTTCAACAATGATACTGTATGAGGATGTGTTCTGATGGACGTGGATATCTTCAACAAGGAGAAGATCTAATCCAGTTCCAATTGACCAATGATGGACAGAATCAGCTACACCCAGAAAAGGAACACTGGGAAATGAGTGTAATCTGTGAGCATTGGTTTTGTTTTTCTCCCCAAGTTATTTTTACCTTCGGAATCCAATTCTTCCTTTACAACAACAACAATTCGGTTCTGCACATATATATTGTACCTAGGATATGCTATAAGATATTTAATATGTAAGGGAAAGCCTGCCATCTAGGGGAGGGGGTGGAGGGAAGGAGGGGAAAAACTCGGAACAGAAGGGAGTACAAGGGATAATGTAAAAAAAAATTACCTATGCATATGTACTGTCAAAAAATGTTATAATTATAAAATTAATTTTAAAAAATTGTCTCTCCAACCCATCACATCTACCTGAGTCCAGTAGGATACGGTTATTCAAATGACCTAGGATCCTTTCCTCCAATATAGGGTCCTTGGACACTTCAGAGGGCTGGGAAAACTTTCTGTTGTTCATGTGCCAGCTAGCACCAAGTCCACCATGTATTTCCTGCGTAATAGAAAACCTCTAAAGTCAACTATAGATACTCAGTTCATACAATGCTCAAAGAAATCCAGTCAAAAAGTAGCCTAGAGTCAGTGAAAGCAGGTTATTGGAACAGAAAAGGGAAAATGAAAGGCAGCCCAACAGAAAGGAGAGGTGTCAGATGCACAGATGGTGGGCCTCAGGGGGCCCACAGCACTCCCTTGTGCTGCCTGAACCAGATTAAAATGTAATTGGGAAATATTTCACAAAATAAATCTGTTGTTGTTCAATTGTGTCCAATTCTTTGTGACCCCAGGAACCAGAGCAGACTCATCTATCTTCCCCCATCCCCCACCCCTCAAATTCTTTCCAAATTCATGTTTGTTGCTTCCATGACACCCTCTCTCAATTTCATCCTTTGCTATCTCTTTCCTTTTGCTTTCAATTTTTCCCAACATAAGGGTCTTTTCCGAAGAGTCCTGTCTTCTATTAGGTGGCCAAAGTATTTAAGCTTTGGCATCTTTTCCTCTCTTCCTCCCTCCCTTGCCTTTTTCTCTCCTACCTTCCTTCCCTCCTTCCTTCCTTCCTTCCCTTCTACCTTCCTTCCTTCCCTTCTACCTTCCCTTCTTCCTTCCTTCCTTCCCTTCTACCTTCCTTCCTTCCACCTTCCTTCCTTCCTTCCTTCCTTCCTTCCTTCCTTCCTTCCTTCCTTCCTTCCTTCCTTCCTTCCTTCCTTCCTTCCTTCCTTCCTTCCCTTCTACCTTCCTTACTTCCTTTCTACCTTCCTTCCTTCCTTCCTTCCTTCCTTCCTTCCTTCCTTCCTTCCTTCCTTCCTTCCTTCCTTCCTTCCTTCCTTCCCTTCTACCTTTCCTCCTTCCTTCCCTTCTACCTTCCTTCCTTCCTTCCTTCCACCTTCCTTCCTTCCCTTCTACCTTCCTTACTTCCTTTCTACCTTCCTTCCTTCCCTTCTACCTTCCTTCCTTCCTTCTTTCCTTTCTTCCTTCTTTCCTTCCAAGTCAATATGTGGCCTGCAGAGATCCTTAGGTTTGTTTTGGTGGTTCCCTGACTCCACCAGCATGGAGTATAGAGAGCTGGATTCAAGTCTGCCTCTGATCTGCAGACTTTCTGTGCATCTGTGGGCAATGAGTTAAACCTGCTCCCCTGGGAAAAAACCCCAGCACCAGAAGTCGCAGGGCAAGCAAGAACCTGCTTATCAGAAAACTCCTTTTACCAGTAAAATTATAGGCCTGGAACACCACCACCACAATAAGGTCATAGAAGACATTGGAAACATTCTCAGCAAAATAGCAGCTAATAGTTATATTGTGCTTCAAGATTTGCAAAGTGCTTTTACATATATTAAATCAGCATCTGATCCTTAGAACAATCTTATGAGGTCAGTGATGTTATTATCCCTACTTTACAGATGAGGAAACCAAATCACATAGAAAGTAAAATGGCTTCTCGAGAGTGATAAAGCTAAAGCAGGCTTGGAATTCAGGTCTTCCTGCCTCATCTTTTGCTGCCATCTACCTCATGCCACTGGTAGAAAACTGCTTTTTTAAGTTGTCCTTGTCCTTGTCTCTGCTCCCAGTCACTGATATGAGGGTTTCCTGAAGCCCTTTCTTTGCAGTCCCCCATTATACGGGCTTCTACTGTGGTTTGGTCCATGGGATCATTAGGATTCTTCCAGGATGACATCCCTAGCTCACAAGTACTCTAATTTATATTCCTAAGTTCCAGCCTCTCACCTTTAAAATTTCCTGCCCCTAAGAAGACATTTACATAAAGAGTCCTTGCTTTATGCTGCAATCACCCTGTATCTCATCACACAGTCACATGGGAAATGGGGTGCTGTTTCCCAATAAGGGATGATTCCTTACACTCCAGTATCATCCACTGGAAATGTAGTTCTGTGGATTTCTTCCAAACTTTGCTGTTGAGTGGGGATTACTTCTTGGTTTAGTAAAGATTCTAAACTCTTCCCATGATTCTCAGGGCCTATAATACTTTGCAATGCCTGCCAGGGGGACAGCCAGACCTATGAAAAAAAATTCAATACTATCGAAACTACTAAGTCTTAGGGTGGGGAGAATTCAGTTCTTGGATCTTCTTGTCCTACCAGTATGCAAAGGACAATAGCACAGTCTAATTGCCAGGTCTCTTCTGGAAATATCTGATTTCTTTTTGAATAAACATGAGTGCTTAGAATGCCAGAGATACAAAAGTCTGAATTCCAATGATCCAGATTTGAGCAAATGGTTTCATGAGGGCTCTTTGTGTAACAAATATCAATATAAATAACTGATGGGTGGCAGCAGCAACATTTGTGGGGTAGGATCTGACCATTACTGGGAATGAGCCCCAAAGCAGCGCTGAGAAGGTGGAGCTCTTCTGGCATTCAGGACTTTGGACTTTGAACTTAGATGCTGCATTAGGCCCGATATCTGTTCTCCGATTTATAGGACAGGGACCTCATCTTAGCTAAACCCTTTTCTTTCAAGCGACTGCTAAAGCAGCAACTCCTTGAAAGATGAACTATCCCCTTATTTCCCCTTCTGAGACTGTTGGAAGTAGAGGGAGAGTACCCAGCAGGAAGTAGGGATATGGTTCTGGAATCAAAAGGGATGTCAGGATCAATCTCCAGGTTTGAATTCCAAGCAGAAAGAGTGGAAAGGACCTAGAGGATTCCAGTCTGTTCATTTCCCACTAATTTAGGGATTCTCAATCTATTTAAAAATATTGATAACTTTATTTCAACATAGTTTGTTTTATAATCCAAATTATTATTTTTTTTTTGCATTTGCAAACCTTGTTCTGAGAAAGGTCCATAGTCTTCATCATGCAGCCCAAAAGGTTCGTGACATATAAGAAGTGAAGAACTGCTGCTGCAATATGAAACAAAGTTGAAATCATTTCTGAAAATTTAATTGTTTATACTTTTTAAAAATATCTCCAAAAGAGAAGAGCATCTCAAGGTCAGTGCTGCACTAAGGAGATACATCTGGGTATTTTCCTACTCTTTCCTTAGAAATAGGAGTAGCTCAACCCATGATCTTATTCCTAAATCAATGTAAAATGGCGCCTTCTCTGCACATTAGAGGGTCAAAGAGTTGTCTAGATTTAGAGGTGGAATGATTTGTCCATAAACACACAACCAGGATGTGTCAAATTTTTTTTCCTCAATAGAATTTTATTTTTCCAAATACATGTAAATATAGTTTTCAACATTCCTTTCTATAAGACTTTGTTCCAAATTTTTCTCCCTCCCTTACCTTCCCCCTCCCCAAGACAAGTAATCAGATATAGGTTAAACATCCCCTTCCCAAGACAACAAGCAATCCCTTTAAACATATTTCCATATCTGACATGTTGTGTGAGACAAATCAAAACAAAAGGGAAAAAATGAGGGGAAAAAAGCAAACAAACAAACAAACAAAAAGATGAAAGTAGTATGTTCCGATCCACATTCAGTCGCCATAGTTCTCTCTCTGGATGTGATTGGCATTTTCTTCCCCAAATCTATTGGAATTGTCTTGGATTACCACATTGCTGAGAAGCAAGTCCATCACAGCTGATCTTATGGTTAGTGTGTACAGTGTTTCCTGGTTGAATCCAAATTCTCCCGGCACTCTCGCTATATCACATCACTGTTTTGGAGAATTTACTCCTTAACAATAATTTATTTTCTGTTTTCACTCATGGATGGCCTGCACTGCCAGAGCTTAAGTAAGCAAAAACTGGGAAACATTACCCTCTTGTGGACGGGAAAGACATGACTTCAGGAATGATGTCAGGCTTCTGGTTTTTTATCGGAATCTTTTGGAGGGTTACTTGAATTAAGATTAAATTTAAGGATAGGATAATAACAGTTTTGAGGTTGAAGTTTTTAAAGATTTAGAGTCAGTGACTACTTAACCACTTGAAACTGGTTTCCTCATCTGATACATGAGGACTTTAGATAAGAGGACCTCTAGCATCCCTTCCTACTGTGATTTTTTTTTTTTAAGTGGTGGTGGGGTGGCCCATACTTGTAATCCTGCTACTAAGAGGGTGGATTGCTTGAGCTATGGACTTCTGAGCTATGGAGTCCTCCCTGGGAAGAGTGTGGAGGGAATATAGCTCCCAGACAACCTACATAAGAGAGAAGCTACCTACTTGGAACTAGAGCATTACGAAGCTGCTGTGACGATCAGCAATGAGATAGAGCCCATCTCTGCTTCTGACTTGATCAAGTTAGGGAGATTCAGTCTCCCTACCCCAACTACCCCAAAAGGTGATGCTGGGCAAGAGAAAGGTTTTTGATATAAGAGGATATGGGTTCAAATCCTGCCTTTGTTGGCACCTGTTTGAACTTGGGTAAGTCACAGAGCCTTTTGGAGACTCAGATATTTATGAAAAAGAGAAATGGACTTGTAGACATCTCTTCCAGCTCTAAACCTACGAATCTAAGTTGTTTTAATTTAAGAGGACCCTAATTGTAACTGGGGCCCCAACTCCAGACATATCACCAAACTTTGGGTCTTCACTTTCTAGCCCATAGAAGACAGATGGTTGACCTGGCCGTGAATTCTAGTTCCACTATCAAGCTTCACTTCAGCTTTATTTTTGTCAAACTACCAACTGTTGGCAAACATTTCCTTAAGCTCCTACTATGTGCATGCATTTGCTACTTGCTGGAAATGCAAATAAGAAAAAGATAGTCCCTGTCCTCAAGGAGCTTTCAATCTAATGAAAAGCAGGAAGGGAGGTAGCCAGAGGAGGAAGGAGGAGCATGATGTTAGTGGGGGGCGACCCAAGCAGAGCACCTGTTGGTAAATGAGGAGCTGACTAGAAATTCTGAGCCCTCAATAAAGGAGGCTTTGCAAGGAGTTCATTGCATTCTCCACCTGATGGTGCTGAGGAAGCCTTGACTACTAAGGCTGGAGCAACCGTCATGATGCTGAGACTTCAGCTGAAATGAAAGGAGGCTGCCATGCGTCCAAGTCTGGAACCCCCTTCCTCTCCCTTCCCCTCCACTCGGAGCATCTCTGGCTCCCCTTGAAAGCCCACTCAGGCACCATCTCCTGCTCTCCTGCCACTTCCTCCTACACTAGTGCTCTCACTTTCTCGATATGACTATATGTCATTCTTATTTATGTACTGTGGCATCTCTCTCCAGCACCACTCCCTTCCTTCAGGAGGGCAGAGAGGGTTTTCCCCAGCGTCTAGCTGTGGTTTACTCCCAGAGAACCAGTCAAGAAGCATTCATGAAGCACCTACTGTGTTCCAGTAACTGCCCTAAGCATCGGGGGGTACCAAAAGACACTGGGTCATTGAGACAAGAGATCCTTTTGGGGATACGAAAGCTCTACAATCCTGTGTGATCGTACATACTCTTATTATTAAAGCAAGAGAAGGAAGAGTTAGTGGAAGGATAAGACCAAAAGTGCTTGTGGCATTGGGTCATAGCTGGTGGAATGAGACTTTTCTGGACTTCCTCCTCCTCCTGTCTAGGGCCCAGACTTCCCCATTAACAAGCTTTTCAGCCTCAAGCTAATGAGAAATGTTCACAGCACATATTTGATGCTCCTAGATTTAAAATTTTCCATAAAAACATTTAAAAATTTTAAAATTAATTTTACAATTATAACATTTTTGACAGTACATATGCATAGGTAATTTTTTACATTATCCCTTGTACTCCCTTCTGTTCCGAATTTTCTCCTCCTTTCCTCCCCTAGATGGCGGGCATTCCCATACATGTTAAATATCTTGTAGTATATCCTAGGTACAATATCTATGTGCAGAACCGAATTTTGTTGTTGTTGTTGCAAAGGAAGAATTGGATTCGGAAGGTAAAAATAACCTGGGAAGAAAAACCAATGCTCACAGTTGACACTCATTTCCCAGTGTTCCTTCTCTGGGTGTAGCCGATTCAATCCAATTGAATTTTCCATAAAAACAAAACAAAAAAACTGTGCATGGTGAAATCCCAATAGACACTGCTTTGTTCTCCTTGAACATCCCTGCCCTCACAGAGCTCCCGGTTTCCTTTCCTGTTGGGAAGGCGGGTTTTATTTTTTATTTTCCTCCAAAATGAGCAAGGATCATAATAAGAAAATATGCTCCTTGTGCTCTTCAACTCAACATTTTTATGCAGGTAAAATCCGGTTTAAAAAATCATCCAAGGTAGGAAATCATGAAAAGGAAAAAACAAAACGATGTCACAACAGGACAGGCCAAAGGGTGTGTGACCGAGAGGGACACAACTCTGTCCTGGGAGATGTGCATGACATCCTTCTGATTAGTGGCTACAGACGAGAACTCCCAGCTCCATCCGGCCCGCGGCCTAGCGACCAGCCAAAGCACAGACCTGGGCCGTGAAACCTGCCAGACTTTCGTACCTGCTTATACTAGGAAGCTGCCAGTTTAGAACTGAGGCTCAAAGGACGACTTCCCCTTATCTTCTCTCTGTTGGTAGTTAAGTCTGCCACATCACAGGCACAGTCACAATCCTCACAACAACGCGTACTTAAAAACAACCGTTGTCCCCATTTTGCAGATCGGAGAAGGGCCACGGGCCGTGCCAAAGCCCCAAAGAGCGGCCAGGAATCTCCGCGACACTTTCAGCTCCAGATTCCTTGCCCCAGATGGGGCTCCCATTCCTTGTGAATCCACTAAATTACCCTTTCTTCCCCAAATCCAGAAAACCACTTCCATTTACTTAAAGCCACCTAGCATATGCCGTCGTGGAGAGGATGCTGAGTGGCAACAAAGAAGGAGTTTTGTCTCCCTTAGGACAGAGAGGCAATACGTTTGAAGAGAAAGGCAGATCCTTTAACTCGACTACTTTTTCTCCCTACAAAAGTTGGCATTGTACAGTCTCCTTTTTCAGACACTTTAAACTACTTGTGGAGGGGGCAGCTCAGGAAGAGCCGAGTCCAAATTAGGCCTCAGACACCTAACACTTCCGGTCCCCCCCCATCACTTTTTATTTCCCTTGTTATGTTACCCAGTCTGATAGGCTGGAGAAGTTAAGGAAGCTGCCCCAAAGGTCGTGGGGACTAACGGTGTCCCGACCTGTGGCAGAGCGCTCCCAGCAGCTCTGATCGATCTGAGCAGCCAATCAGGGGGCGGTCACTCAACTTTAACGTAAGTGACGTTATTTTGGTCCTCCTCCTGGTAGGGCGGAGGGGGGTGGGGCATTCTGAGGTGAAGCAGCATTTATTAGGCACCAACTGTGTGCCTGACCTGAGCGAAGCGCTGACTGCCGCGTAAAAGTCTCTGCCCCGGAGGTGTTTCCAGTCTGACCGTGGGTCAGGGACAGGGTTAAAAGAGGGACAGGCCCGAAGCCCTCGTGGGGAGGGGCGGCTATCTGAACGTTACCGGGGTACAAAGGGCTCGGCACTCGGATCTAGGCCCATTTTGCTGATGAAGAAATTGAGGTTTCCAGAGGGAAGTTAGGTAGAGGCCGCACACACGCCCCCAGCACCCTGCCTATTCCTCTTTAACAGATGGGGAAACTGAGGCACGAGAGGGCTGAGGTGCCAGAGTTCAGCCCTTTCCGTGTCCCCAGGTCCCGGGGAAGGCGCCCCCTGGTGGCGGTGCTGTATCTCAAGCTCAGCTAACGCTCTCGATAACTCAGCCGGAAGGACAGGAGGCAGATGCCGGTGCGTAGTGACGTCACATCCTGCCTCCGCAGCGTGTTTCCGGAAGGAGCGCTGGTTTCTGGGAGAGCGTGAGCGGCGTGGCCGAAAGACCGTGAACCGTGAGTTTCGGGGGGAACTCTGGGTCACGCCTCAGTAGCAGAAGCGTCCGTCAGAAGGAGGGGAATAACAAGAAAGGGTCGTAGCGGGTTTTTTTTTTTTTTAACTGAGATCTTCCGTCCTCTGGGAAGAGGGGCCAAACGTGAGGACAGCCTGCGTTGGGCACGGGTGGTCACTACGCGCACAGTGCCTTACGCGAGGGAGAACCGGAAGAGAATGCTCCGTTCTCCAGCGTACAAGCGCTGCTTCTCACGCACGCGCACGTATCGCAGTGCGCAGGCGCGTCATTCTGCTCACGCGCGCACGCTTTCTAGCGCAGGCGCGTCTTTTGCGCGCGTGTGCGCACATCGCCTAGCGCGCAGGCGCAGTGGCTCCGAAGTTCTACCTGGGCCGGGACTCTCTGGGTTCCTTGGTTTCTTTTGCATCCCGGGTGGTTCTCCCCTCCCTTTTTTCGAGTCGCGGGACTCTGTGTTCGTAGGTTTGTGCTCTTTGTGCGAGTGAGGAAGCGCGGGCCGGGGCCGTATACGTGTCCGGGGCGTTCCGAGGTGTTAGAAGCGCTTCCCTGGCGCGGGCTTCTCCCGGGGAGGAACCGAGGCCCGACCTGGGCCGGCTGCCCTCGGAGGGCGAGCCCTAGGGCTTGGTACACAGTCAGCGCTTCATGTTTGCGTGTGGAACGAGTGGACGTGTGACGGACTTGAATCCGAGCTGGGACCTGCTTTCTCTCTGGCCCCCGCACCCCGGGCCCTCTGCCGCGGGCGCTTCCATCGCCGCCCGTGGGAGGGACGAATGCCAAGGCGACTTGCCCCTCCCTGCTCTGGAACCCCTTCCGGCCTCTGAGTGTGGTTCCTTTTTAGAAATTACAACATTCCCCCTGAAGTTAAATGCTTTTTAAATACGTTAAATGTTTTACTTAAAAGGAATGGGAGCGGGCGGCTTTTAAGCCTTCCCACCCTGTGCTTTACCTTCTTAGCTTCCTGCCGCTTCCTTCCCTGCTGGGGGAGGGGCAGCTTCTAGGAGAAATGCAGAGTAACTGAGGCCCCACCTTAGAGGGCTGCTGGCCTTGGGGATGCTACCGGAACCCCACAACCTCGCTGGCTGCCAGATTGAGGCTGAGCGCGGGCTTTCCGAGGTGAATGGCGAGGTGCGCACCAGACCACTCCCCGTTCTTCCTCTGGGCCGGAAAATGGGCCGCTCAGCGCCCGGAAGAACCAGTCCTTCTTTTCCTACAAACTGATCTTCTTGCTCCCGGTTCTTGGCTAGATCCCGTTAGAACTTAGCCTGCTTCCATTGCCACTTCGGTGAAAACAAACTTTGCCCCTTGACTTGGAGATGGATTCAAGCCTGCAAATTCCTCTTTTTTTTAAACTTTTTTTTGACAGTACATATGCATAGGTAATTTTTTACAACATTGTCCCTTGTATTCCCTTCTGTTCTGAATTTTCCCCTCCTCCCTCCACCCCCTCCCCTAGATGGCGGGCATTCCCATACGTATTAAATATCTTATAGTATATCCTAGGTACAATATATATGTGCAGAACCGAATTGTGTTGTTGTTGTTGTTGCAAAGGAAGAATTGGATTCGGAAGCTAAAAATAATCTGGGAAGAGAAACAAAAAAATGCTCACAGTTTACACTCATTTCCCAGTGTTCCTTCTCTGGGTGTAGCTGATTCTGTCCATCAATTGGAGCTTAGATCTTCTCATTGTTGAAGACATCCACTTCCATCAGAATACATCCTCATATGGTACTGTTGTTGTATAATGACGTCCTGGTTCTGCTCCCTTCACTCAGCATCACTTCATGTCAGTCTCTCCAGGCCTTTCTGAAATCATCCTGCTGCTCATTTCTTACAGAGCAATAATATTCCATAACATTCATGTACCATAATTTATTCAGCCATTCTCCAATTGATGGACATCCATTCATCTTCCAGTTTCTAGCTACAACAAAAAGAGCTGCCACAAACATTTTGGCACATGCAGGTCCCTTTCCCCTCTTTAGTATTTCTTTGGATATAAGCCCACCTGTAAATTCTGTTGAGACACCTCGTGACCCGGATCTGTCCTCCCAATCTTTTGGGGTCTCTTTTTGAACCTCAATAAGACTAAAGCACTTGTAACAACGTCCATTCCAGGAAACAACCTCGTGGGCTGGGCTCGGGAAAGTTCTGAGCCTCCCAGGACAGGGGGTCCTGCCCTTGGTCCAGTTTTGGAGCCTGATGGTGCTTCTTGACCATGTTCTTCATTGAAAGCTTGTGCTTTATGGTCCCTTCTCTCTGTGCCAGTCCAAGCCAGTCTGCCGCATGACCCCTGCTCTGTCAGGTTCTGTCTGCCCTTGTGTCCGCTCTCCCAGACCCAGCCTTGTTTAATGCCCCAGGTGGCCTGCAACCTGTCCATGTAAAGCAGTGGCCACGACCACGTGGACCCATGGAAAGGACTGTGGGGCCACAAAAATGAGCATTCAGTGTGAATATTTGAAAAGAATGATTCAAAAGAAATTAATACTTTGGGTCTCTTTTTCTAGGTTTAAGCCATACTATGAAACACTTAAGTAAAAACAAGTTGTCTTCGCCTATTGCATTTGAAAGAATCGTGTACAAAAATCCTTCTGAATACCATTACATGAAAGTTCAACTGTAAGTTCATTTTTCTAAGTACTCGTTTCATTTGTTCTTTAAAGAGCTGAAGGTGAAGAAGAGGAATTTTTAATTGCCTGCTTTTCTTTATAGTGAGTTCCAAGAACATGGATTTAGATTAACTGACGCCCAGTTCAAACAGCTGATTGTTTTGGCCCTAAGGGACTTGTTTGGAGAGGTATGTGAGCCTTCCAATTTTAACAGATCGAAGATTGTTTTTGTTTTTTTAATACTGATATTTGGTACTGAAATGTCCTTTATTTATCCCTGTATCTCTTCATGGAATGTTGTAAGGTAAGAGTAATAGCTGGATATTCTTATCCCAGCAAATATTGCTTATTCACAATTTTTAGTTAATTGTTAACTTGGAATCTAGTATTCTTTCGCTATTAATAGAATGTTCCCGGTGGTTGACAAAATGTGAAGTTTTCCTAATAGGGATTATTGTTTAATAACATTATTTCTACATGTAGGTTGGTGCTGCCTTACCCTTTGATGTGTTGACGTTTGAAGAGAAGACCTTAAAAGCAATCCTGAGAGTCTGTAGCAGGTATTAACCCTGTGACCTTTTAAAAACATGTAGACTGTCTTAGAAAATGGAGTGACTGGTGGGGAAACAGGGTGAACTCTTTCCCCTCGTGATGTACTTTTCAGGACATCAAGGCCCTATTCTAGGCATCATGATAAGCGCCGGGGTTACTGGAAGGGCCAGAGACAGCCCCTGCCCTCAGCTTGCTTACCGTAGCATGAAAAGCTTTATATGGACAACAAGGGCTAGTCCCACAGGGAGAAAGAGGACGTCTGAGGGATGGTTTTTCATTTCTCTCTAAGAGAGCATGTGTTCTAATAGGGAAAAACTAGTGACGCTTGAATTTGGCATCGTTCCTACAGGTTCTATAAGCTTAGAAATGACTAAACATAAACATGAAACTAGTTGAAGTTAAACTTTTCTTTATTTATATGTAGACATGTGTGTTTGCCTTTGTGTTGAGCACTTATTGAGCACTAAATAGAGCACTTAAAATCAAGAGAGGTTTTGGCAGAAGTATTTGCTGGGACAGACAGAGCAGACGTCCATCTTTGTATCATTCTGACACAATCTGCCTTTTCTGCAGCGGCCTCGTGAAGCTGTGGAGCTCCTTAACCCTGCTGGGGTCCTATCAGAACAAGATATGTGCCTTCAGAGTTATGCAGGTACAGATGGGCTTTGGGGTGTTGGGGCTGTTTGGGGGGCCTGGAGCCAGGGGAGGGCAGGGCGCTGAGGGAGGAAAAGGTGGTGAGGATTGGGTGGTAGATTTAAATTTTATTTTTGTTTAGGGATTTTTTAAATCTAAATAAACGGGTTTGTCTAAAACTTTGCTTGTTATTGTTTAATAATAATATCTCACATCTAAGTCCAGAGTCAATTTTCATTGAAGTTCTTTGCTGTACATGTAGCCCTTGCCTCAGGTTGTTGACAAAACCAGACTCCAAAAAGGTCTGAGAATATTATAACAAGGTTATACCTCTGTAAAGACAAGCTCCCCATGGTCAGAAGTGGGATTTGACCGCCCAGCAAAGTCCTCTGCTCTTCTAGAAAGCGAGTGGCCAGCTGTCTTTGGCCCTGGTCAGCCCACATCTGGAAGCTTCTGATGCCATGTTTTGTGAGGGATGGAGATAGCTAGAAAGCATCCAGGGCAGGGTGACCCGGCTGGGGAGAGGATTGCCATTCTTACAGAAGTAGCTGGAAGAAGCGAAACTGAGTCTTCAGGAAGACTCGGGGGGCCCTGCAGACTGTCCACATATAGAAGAGGAGGGGGGCCAAACTCAAAGCAGAGGCTAGGAATTGTAGAGATGCAGATTGAGGCTTGATGTCATTGGGGGAAAGAGTAATGAAACTTAATAATAGAAGCATCCAGTCAAGTCGGTAAAGCATTTATTAATGCCTACTATGTGCCAGGATATATGTTCATATAAGCTATACAAAGGATAAAAAGGAAATGATAATACATAGAAGGAAAATAATAGAATTGGGAAAGGCTTCTTGTAGAAGATGGGCAGTTGGGTGGCAGGTGGATAGAGCAATGGGCTTGGGATCAAGAAGACTCAAGTCCGGCCCAAGACACCTACTAACTGGGTGACCCTGGGCATGTCCTTTCTCCATTTGCTTCAGTTTCCTCATCTGTCAAATGGACTGGAGAAGGAAATGGCAAACCACTCCAAAGTCTCTGCCAAGAAAGAGCCCAAGAAATGGGGTCATTAAGAGAAGAATGGGATTGAACAGTCTAAGTGGGATTTTAGCAGGACTTAAAGGAAGCCAAGGAGTTGAGTCAGCAAAGATAAAGGAGAAAGAGCCTTCCAGGCAAGGGGTCAGCCCGAGAAAATGTCTGGAGCCAAGAAAATGGAGGCTCTTGTTCATGGGATGGGTCATTAGAGGAAGAGTTACGTGTTGGGGAGTAAGATGGAAGCCTGGGAAAGTTGGGGCTGGATGAGAAAGGACTTTGAACGACAGAGGGTTTATACTGGATTCTAGAGCTAAGAGAGAATGGGGGAGGGGGGCTGACATGTTTGGACTGGCCCTAGTTGCCAAATAGGGGGGCTGGGAGGGGGCTTGAGGCAGCCCTCCCCCCACCAGCAGCTGCCTCAGTCCTGGGGTTGATTGGGCTTCCTCAGGAGGTAGTGTATCTGCTCTGAAAGGCGGGAAGAGCACTGTCAGCAGTACTGCATGGTGGGGATTTAGAGTCATACTTGTTCATGAGTTCAAATCTTGCCACAGATAAATATTAACTAGGTGACCCTGGACAATCATTGAAATACTGTTTGTAATGTTCTGGTTAGTTTTCTGGAGGTCTCTGGACTAGCCTCGTCTCAGCAGAGAAATCACCACAAGAATAGCCAGAGATAAAGTCCAGAAATCTTTACTGTCTCCTTCATAGTCTAGTTTCCTTGCCCGGGGCCCCGGCCAGCTTTCTGGAGGTCCTCTGGAATGTGTCTTGGTTTCTGTGGGGGAGGCAGGAAGACTACCACGATCTCTATCTTGAAGTCTCCCTGAGTCTGGGAGCTTGTGCTCCAGCCTCCAGTCCTCTTGTCTTCCCCTTGTCTGTTCCAGTCCCCCTCTAGGTCTGACTCTGGTCTCTTAAATATTCTATCACAATTAAATCCATTCATCATACTGAGTATAAGCCAATCATTATGTCACTAGGGAACCATTATTTGTTGTAAGATTAATTTAATCATACTGAACTAGAGAATTATTAATCACCATGCTACACTAGAGAACCATTGTCTTATCAGTTCCACTGTGTTAACACCTTGTTTAAATCGATCATACAGAGTTTCAGCCCTCTACAACTGTTTGCCTCAGTTTTCTCATTTGTGAAATGTGTATAAAATGCAGCACCTACTTTTCCAAGGTTATCCTGAAGATCAAATGAGATAATTGCAAAGTCATTATTATTGTCATTATTACTATTAGTACCATCACCACCACTACTGCTACTATTAACACTCTTTCTGCTACATTATAGCCTGGCCTGGCCTTGATTCAAATAAGGGGGAAAAAAAGAATCTCTTTGGCCAGCTGTCCTGATTGCTTGTGTTTCAGCATTCTTTTCTTTTTAAAAAGCTTTTTATTTATCATATCCATAGATAATTTTCTTTATCCATTCTTGTAAAGCTTTATGTTCCAAGTTTTTTTCTTTCCCTTCCTCCACCCACTCCTCTAGACAGCAAGTGATCCAATATATGTTAAACAAGTACAGTTTTTCTATACGTATTTCCACACTTATCAACATTATTTTCTTGCAGTGTTAGATTGTTTTTTTTTTTTTTTTCTTTTTCCTTCTAGGTGTCTCCATTTCTTCTTGCATTATCTGGTAATAGTAGAGAATTCATATTGGAAGAATAGAAACTGAATTGGAATTTACTGAAAATGATCTAGAAACAATTATTTTTTACCAGCAGTGTGTGCAGCCTTTGTAGACAGAAGGACCTGCAGTTCTGGTTTGTACATTTGGGAAAATGTTCACTGTAATTTCCAGTCACCGAATTTTACTGAGCACAATAGGACCCAGGGTTCTTCAAGTCCTGCCCATGCTGAACAAAAGGACGGGCAGTTGTGACTCAACTGGGTGGCACTTTCGATATTTGAATGTAAAAGTTGGAGACCGGGCTGAGTTCACTAAGACTTTTACCCAGAAGGACGTGGTTATGTTTTCTGAATTAACAGGGGACATCAACCCTTTGCACTTAAATGAAGACTTTGCAAAGCAGACAAAGTTTGAAAGGACCATTGTTCATGGAGTTTTGATCAATGGACTCATTTCTGCCCTTCTGGGGACCAAGATGCCTGGTCCAGGCTGTGTGTTTATTTCTCAGGAGATTAACTTCCCAGCCCCATTATATGTTGGAGAAATGGTGTTAGCGGCTGCTGAAGTGAAAAAGCTGAAGATGTGCATTGCTTTTATTGAAGTATCATGTTGTGTCATAGAAAAAAGAAAAACTGTGATGGAAGGTATGGTTAAAGTGAGGATCCCAGATATCCCTGGTTCTTGAACCATATGTCAAAGCGACAGAATTGGAAATGTAGTAATATAAAAATTAAAGTGCAACTTGAGAAAATTATGGGGAAAAGGATGGAGTGTTATTTCATCTATTTATTGGTAAAAGCAAGTATTTCATGCTTGAAGAAAGGAAGAAACCAATTTGCATATTTCTATTTCTACCTCTTTTGTGTCTCTTTTCATCATGCTGTTGCACACAAGTATTTCATCTGAAGACTAGTTAGTGTAATTGTGGTTTCTTCCGTTTTATCAGCTTTTAAAAATTTTTAAATATGATTTAGCTCTGGAAACAATTAGATTGAATTCATAGACTTATCCACATCAATGTATTTTAGATTAAATGACCATCTGGAGTTTTGTTTTTAAAGGTAACAACAGAAATTTTTTTTTAAGTTCCACTTTTTTTTTTAATCTTTTTTATTTTTTAATTTCTCTTGCTGAGTTCAAATAATAGTCCTAACTAATGATGTTAAGAACTGACCTAAGGTATTTTTTGAGAGGCAGTAGAAAGGGCACCGAATTTAAAATCAAAAGATCTAGTTTCAAATCTACCTCTTTGACATACTATGTGACCTGCGGTGAAACACCATAATTTTCTCTTTTTTTCATCTATCAAATAGTTGAGGCTGGATGTCCTAGTGGGCTTTGAAGTCTATCTTACATTGCAGGGCTGCTTGGGGTATAACCTTCACTGCAACTATGGCCCTCCCAGTTTAGTTCAGGGATCAAAGGAATGAAGGAAGCTCTCTTGAGAGTTTCATTTCCCATGGGGGACTCCCTTCACTGCCCCTCGGATGCTAGCATGCTCTTGCCAATTTTTTTTTTCCAATTTGCTGATCACTAAATAACTTAATACTTTTTTTTTTTTAATTAGTCTCAAAAAATTCAAAAGGAAGCTAGAATAGTAAAATTAATTTTTTGAATAAGGCAATGTTTTCAATGTGGAATGGCTGACTTGTCATCAGTCAAATTCAGCTTTAGCGTTCAGGGTTGGTGAACAGGCAGTTTTTTAGAGAGCTGATCAGGAACATCCCAGAAGTGAGAGACCCTTTTATAACTGCAAAGTGATGACTCTAGTCAGTGCCATGAATATGGTTTTACAAAGGAAAGAATGCTGTTTACAAACTACTTCTGGAATAGTTCCCTTTAATGCTGTTTTGAAATCTAATTGAATGGTATAAACATATAAACACATTTAGTTGAAGATGACAGAAAATTTGGAATATTTCCTAATTTGAAAATAAATCCTAATCCTAAAAATAATGAGAATCCAGTCACTTTGTACTATTAATTCAAAAGAGTTCAGATATTTTCTTTAACTTAAAAATGACATCCAAATTGAATGTATTTGAGAAGTCTTCTATGATTCAGAAAATGAGCATCATATTCAAATGTACTGAAAGTAAATAAGGCTTAGAAAAATATTCATAGATTTGGAGTACCCAGGAACAAAAGATGGTTTACAAAGATTTATAGCAGAGCTTTACTCATCAGAGTCAGAAACATATTTTTACCTTGGATGGTTTTCTTTTCCAATTTTGTGAAGCTGATTTCAAATTTCTTTTGGCTTCTAAACAATGGCTCCAGCAGATTTCCACTGTAATTAATAATATCAGAACAACCGAGTTTCTATTCTAAAGTTTCTGTGGTCAGTAAAACCTATTACATAAGGCGTTTTTTCATCTTTCATCATGGCTAACATGGGAATAACTTTGATATTCAGTCTTGCACACAGAAAAGGTGCTTTTTCCACACTTAGCTTCAGGAATTTAGTCTCAATATTTTGGGGGCAATATTGTCAAATGTTTATCTAGTATTTTACATCTAAATATGGAATCTCTTTAGAAATGGCAAACTGCTTTTTAACTTTCCTTGACCTGAAAAAACTCTTTGACAAGGAATTTCTCTGTATTCATCATGTCCTTTTGAAAGCTATTCTTGTTTCTGCTGTTGTGCTTTCTTTAGTGCTTCAAGTCCCTTTTCTTTGAGGTGTTCCAATTCATCTTCATCTGGTCAAGTTTTTGAATCTCAGGGTCAGCTGCTGATCTACAATGTTGGTTGTCTGAAACAATTGATTCTCCAGGATTTTAGCAAATGTATTCATAGATGTGTGAGCTTCCTCTTTTTTTGGAGTGTATTGTTCACTCCTTATAACTGAAGTTAAGGGGATTGCTGCAGTCCCCTGCCCTGGAAAATGGGGAAGACTTGGTGGAAGGTCACTGCTACTTCTGAAGCGACCCAAGCTGCGGCGGCGGCTGGGTACCAGCCAATTGCAAACACTAAGCCCTCGTTGTCCATTTTACATGCTGGACATGAACCAATGACCACCAAAGAGGAAAGTATGTGTCTCCAAAAGTTCCATTTTTCTAAGGTATCCTTGCTTCAAGTTTTGCAAAACTCTTTTTACAAAAATTCATTTGCTAATTCCCACCATCCTGAAAGGCATTTGATATTATCATTCACGTTTTACAGAGAAGGAAACAGGTTTGTAGATGATGAGGGGCTTGCTGAGAATCATGAAGCCAGATCTCAGGTGAGATCTAAACCCTGATCTTAACTTCTAGGCCCATGGAGCCACACCCTCCCAGTGTTGTCATTGGTTTGGGGGCTTGGAAGCCCATAATCTCTGAAGATTGAAGCTTGGGGATGACCCAGTAAGCACTGCAAAGGTGGGAAGTGGGCTTACAAGGAAGCTGCAACGTAAATGATGATTGGTTCCAGAAGGCGAGGAAGGGGTACATAAGTGTCATCTTCAAAGGAAGGAATGTGTAATTATTGCCACATACAGTAAGACCTGCAGGAAAGCATCATTTGGACGGACCCTGAGATGTCTGTCAGTAGGAAAGAGTCCTGCGGGATGAGGGGGTGGGCCAGGATCTGCAGAGATGAAAACAATATTCCTGAAACGAAACCATAGAGTTTGATTATTTTAACTAGAATAAATGATTTCCAAGATTTTGTTGAAAAGATTTATTCTTCGTATACAAGGGTGACCATGAGTATCACGTGAATTTTGATTTGTTTTGCCAATAGTGGTGGCAATGTTTGGAGACTAAACCATCCACATTCTTAGCTAGTTTCCATGGTAACTAGGAGTCAGAGTAAACTTTTCCTGTTTTTTAAAGCTCTTTTTAAGAACTATTGGTATCAATTCCATAACTGAGTCAGAGTCTATTCCTGATAAAACCATATAACCAGGACGTCTCCCTATCCACTCTCAGTAAAAAGAGAACATGAAATTCCTGGGTATTTAAAGTTATAAACCACCCTCCCTGCATTGGTCTCTAATGAGTCTTTGTTACTTTGTTACACTTAGGTCTCTTAGTTAATGTAGCCTCAGCCAGCTCAGCCAGATTCTTATTAGTGAGATGAAGAGTCTTCTAATGGTCGTGTGTGTGTGTGTGTGTGTGTGTGTGTGTGTGTGTGTGTGTGTGATCTTCGATCTGCTGCCTCCAAAACAGGTGGAAGTGAGAAGGGGGGTAGGTGCCAACTGTGGGAGAGGGCTGCAAAGAGTTGTGGGCCCTGTGGCTCAGCTGGGTTCTAGGCCCAAAGGCTCCAAGGACTAAAGATGGATCAGATGAGGTCCGTAATCAGGCTGGAGAGGAATGAAAACCAAGATCTCAGTAGCAGGAAGGACGGTGGGTGGCTCAGCACAAGATGGCAGCAGCGGACAGATGCTGCCAGCAAGGGCATTTCTCCGATTTCTTCCTTGGCCAACCTGAGTAGGCTGAAACAACCAAAGCATTTCCAGTGCAAAGGAGATTAAACTTTGGTTTTGCTAAAAAAGCCTCTGAATTTCTTTTGGAATTGGAGTGTTTTTAAATTTAAATCTCCTCTGGGACTTAAAGGAAAGGGAGAAGGAAGAGGAGGATTACTGCAGGGGATCAGAAATGCATGATCACAGGCATTGTTCTTGCTGTGCCCTAATACCCAGCCTTACTGTTCTAGACCAGAACTTCTCTTCTTACAACTCTCAGAAACCAAACGGATGCCAACCTTAAACCCTCCTACAAATAGAGAGAGCATGAGGGGAAATGTAGATGAATGACATTTATTAATTAGTGCCAGCCGTGACTAATCATCCCCAAGTTTGCTTTTGGTTCCTGTTGATTTACTATGCAGAGTAACTGACAGGATTATTGCGAACATGAAAAATTGTGTGGGCCTGGGGGAGAAGCATTGGTTATTGCTGTGGCTTTGATTTCTGTTATTTGCAAACCAAGCTTCTCAACAGGAACGCTCCAACCTGTAGCTTCCCAGATGCTTCTGCTTTTTTGGCTCTCTGAATCAAATTTATAGAAATAAAACTTGTAGAGCAGAAGAGTCCAGTCTGTCTTGTTCTGCTAGTGGCGAGTTATCAGTTTTACCCAGAATCATTTTCCCAACCCTCCCATATCTTTGCTAGAGTAAAAACCCAATCGCCTTAAAAGACTGAGCAGTTGGGACTTCAGGATAAGCTCTTCTGGAGGTGTTATATGTAGCAGAGGAAGAAAGAAAGGTGAAGTGTCTGGCTCTGAAAACGCTTAGGAGATCGAGTGGTTACTGTGACTCTCCGTGGTCCCAGTCATGAGTTAGTACAAAAGGAATGACGCCTCTCAGACCAAATTACTGGACTCAGTAATCCGGGTTTCTTTTTTGATCTCCATGTAAAAGAATGCTCATCTGATGCAATTTCAGCCTAATGTCCTGGAAAATTGGTTAAGAGATTTTTTTTTTTTATACTCTATTAGAACCATTTCCATCTTGGTGAACTCTCATGCATTCCTTTTTATGAGTAGTCAATTTGGGTTTCGGGGCCAGGGGAAAGGCCTCACTGAAGCTATCATTGCTTTTCTTATCTAACTTAAAATTCATTCTAGAAGAAACAAAAGTAATCAAGATACACTCTGGTAACTTTTAGGTGATAGTCGGTTTTTCATTTTCAGTAGCTATTCGTTGTTTTTTTCTTTTATAATTTTAAACTATGATTCAGAGACCAATTTAATCCCAAAGAAAATTACAACTAAATTATAAGATATCAATTATATTATAGCAACTTTTGAAGAGTTGGCTGTAACTCTGTGTTGATCCATTGCTCCATCAGGAATTATGTATTGATTTTATATCAGAAAAATCAAAGTACTTGAAATCTCTTTCTTTCACCCCCTTTGGTTTTCTTTTTGTCCAGGGCTTTAAATTTACATTTTATCATTTCTTGCTTCAGATATTAAGTGCCCCAGTCTTGTTAAAACATATTCTTAATAAGCTCAGAAGTGTGCAAAGTGAAGAAAAAAGCCTCTGAGGCTTCTGAGGGGGAAGGAAATCTGGTTTAGGCTTGGGTGGGAGTGGGGGGGATTCCGCCCTTTTGGCAATGTGATTCTGCCCTTTAGTTCCAACACCGAGGCATGAAAGGACCAGCTTCTTGGAGGCCATGCCGTTGAGGCCCTGGCTCCCACTGGTGGAAGGTCTGAGCTAGACAGACTTGGGGCAAACCCAGCAGGTTATGGCCAATCCCAGAGGTTCCTCCCCAGGTGGAGTTCAGTTTATTAACTTGTGAAATCATAGACGGAGTCAGCATGCCGGCGGTGCTTCATAGATGCTTGTAGATGGCGGAGTGATAGTCACTTATGTAGAAGAAACCCCTACAATACAATTAGAGATCCTGAAAGTGATAGGAAGTTAAAAAGTATTTGTAAACAAAGGAGAGGAACTTTGCAATTCAGGAAAGGGTTTTCATTTCTGAGGCAGGAGAAAGCCAATCCCGAGGAACTTGTGTGCCTCAGTTTCCTTATCTGTAAAATGAACAAAAGCCCACCTTAGGGAAAGAAAAAGACACCAGCTGAACAAAAGACGGCATGAATGTGCTTTCCTGATGTAGCTGGAGCCAGTCGAGGTGGGAATAAGAAAAGGTGAATTGTTTCTGGCCCTTCAATGGCGCGTGAACCCGTCCTGGACAGGGACCTAGTGCAAAAGGCCTTGCAGGTCTGCTAGGGATCCCCCGGAGAGCTGGGGGACCAGGAGCCCCGGTGGAACCCAGGGATTCAGTGTCCAAGCATGCACACGTGGGGTCGCTGAGGCGCTTTTTACCCTGGGAGGCTGCCCCATCGGCAGGGGCCTTGGCTACCTGCTCCCCGGGGCGCTGTCCCCACAGCCCCCTCCTCCCCATTTCTGGCTTCTGGGGGGCTTCCTCCTCCTTTTCCCTCAACACCCCCCCCACCCCTCCCTCGGGCGCTGTGTCCACAGCTGTCCCTGCGGGACTGAGGGGAGGAGCCCCTGCCCGAGGGTAGAGGCTGGACCCAGCACTGTCTGTCCGGGATGGCGATGACGTGCGGGGCGTGGAGTGGGGTGTATGTGTGTGGGGTTAGTAGGGAGTGGGGACGGGACTTTCCCCCTTCCCTTCATGAGGGGCGGGGCCTCACTCCTTCCCTCCCTCTCCAGAAAGGGGGCGGGGTCTCCCCCTCCCGGTGCAGAGAGAGGGGCCTTCTTTCGCCCCTCTTTTGGAAGGAGGAGGGACTTCTTCCTTCCCACCCCCCCGACAGGGGGCGGGGTTTCCTTCTCCCCTCTTCTGGCAGGGGCGGGGCTCCTTTCTCCCTTCTCCGGGCAGGGGGCGGGGCCTCTCTTCTTTCTTCCCTCCCTTCCTTTCTCCCCCTCCCGGGGGCGGGTCGGCCAGTGCAAGCGGGCGGCGCTAGGGCCCGGCGGGCGGCGTGGGGCCGGGCCGGGCTGAGCTGGGCCGAGCCGGGCTCGGGGCGGGCCGGGGCGGGCGGAGGCTCTGGCAGCCGCCGGCCCGCCGTGGAAGAGGAGGAGGAGGAGGAGGAGAGAAGAGGAGGAGGAGGAGGAGGAGGAAGAGGAGGAGGGCAGGCGGCGATGGCGTTCATGGAGAAGCCGCCTGCCGGCAAGGTGCTGCTGGACGACACGGCGCCTCTGAGCGCGGGGATCGAAGCGAGCCAGAGCCTGCACTCGCACACGGTGAGACGGGCCTCCGCAGCCGGCGCGGCGCAGGGGCCGCCGCCAGGCCCGCCGGGAGCGGGGTGGGGGCGGGGGGCGCCTCGGGCTCCGGCCCAACCGACCCTGTCCGGCCCTCGAGCCTGTGCCCCAGCGCCGGCCCCGGGCCCCGGCCCCTCTTGGCCCCTTCGGCGTCCCCGTCCCAGCAGAGAGCCGGGTCCCCGCGCTTCCCATGAGTGTACACACTAGGTGTCCAATGTTTGCTGGGGTGGAGGGAGCGCCGGGAAGTGGCAGCGCCGCCGTGGGGCGGGGAGTGGAGGGGCAGCGCTGCCGGCCTTGGGCTGGAAGTGTCCGAACCTGGCCGAGGGGGCCCGGGGCCTAAGGGGCTGTGAGGAGGAGGAGGATGGCAGTGGGGATGAGGAGGAGGAGGACCGTAGTGATGAGGGCCATGGGGATGCTGGGGGCGATGATGATGGTGGGCTATTGACGGTGTGGATAGTGACCGTGCGGGCGGAGGAGGGCCGGGCGCACCCGCGGAAGGCGGCTTGCAGCACCCTTCCTGACCGGGACCTCCCCGCGGCTTGCCTGGGCCGTGGAGGTGTGCGTCTCCCAGGTGGTCCAGGCCAGTGGGGGGGCGGCGAACTCGCCCGCAGCCGGAGGGCCACTTCCTCCTCACCTGGGCTCCTGACCGTGCCCCCACGGCCGGGGGTTGGCACGGCCCGGAGAGGGGAGAGGGCCGCCCGTGGCCAAGCTGGCGCCGGCCCTTATCGCCCCAAGTTTTAACAGCCTCGCTTTCCTTTGCCTTTTGTCCCCCGGGACACAGGGCCGTGAAACTGACAAGCTGGGAACAAGTCAATGACAGAGCTCAGAGCGGTGCCTGTGAGCGTGTGCAGGTGGAAGAGGGGAGTTTCTCGGGAGAACGCGAGCAGAGAGGCTGGGACTCCCCGGGCTCCGCGGCGGCTGTTTGTTTACCAGCCGCGCGTTTTCGGAACCCTCCTCCCGGGAGGGGGGAGACAATGGGCTTGTTTGTCCGGTCCGGACCTCCCCTCCCCAGCTGACCCGCAGCTCGCCAAGCCCGGCTTCCTCCTTGTGGGCGCCGGGGAGGGACCCAGGACCGGCTTCTCTCCCTCCACGAGCGAGGAGACGTTGATCCCGCAAGGGGGCGCTGTCCGTGCCCCGAAGCGTTCTGGGGGACCCCAGCGGGGGGAGGAGGGAGGTTTGCGGTGAGCCCCGGCCCCTGCAGGGGGAGAGATGGGGAGATTACAGAGCCTATCTCGGAAGCCATTCATTCCAGCCCTCGCTCTTGCCGAGAAAGGGAGAGTCCGAAGCGCCGGGGCCAGGCTGGCGCCCTGCACCCGGCGCGGAGGGGGCTTGGGCCGGTCCTGCAGGTTCGGAGCCTGTGGCCACGTGGGGGGGAGGGCGCTCCCTCTGACCCCGGGCAGCCGCGGGTCACTGGGCTCACCCCGAGCCCCCCTCCCGGGAGCCGGGGCTTCGTTACTTTTTAATAACATTGTATCTTCCCGGGGCTGTATGTTGCCCCAAATCCCTACAGCCCAAATACTGTGGGAGAAGAGCGGGAAGGGCGCCCTGGGACCGGCCTGGCCCTGAGCATTCTCGGGCTAGGTGTTTATAGTGAACGAGCGATCAGGAAAGGTCTCCTGAAGGTGGCCCCTGAGCTGAGTCTTGAAGGAGAGAAAGGCCAGTCCGAGAGGGGCTACCTGCCCTGCAAAGGCCTGGAGGTGGGAGATGAGATAAGGACTGGCTCTCCTGGCAGGGGCATCCCTAGAGCCAGGGCGGATCCTGCTAGAAAGGTCATTTGGGACAGTGCTTGGAAAGGATTGTAAATGCTAAGGAAGGGCTTCTATTTGTCTAATTGCTTATCGGGAGCCCTTGAGCTTGAGCTTTTATTCAGGACCTATTGTTATGTGAATGATATTGTTATGTGAAGGACTTGATTAGATTAGGGGAAAACCATTTACAATTCTATGGAGTTCTTGATTGGAAAGAAAGGAAGAAGGGAAACTTCCTGTAAGATTCTAGAAGATGATCCTGTTGTCAGGGAGGCCATGCCTTGACCTACAAGTCAATTGGGTTTCCCGAGGGAGCTGAGCAGTCACCAGCCTAATGGGTCCATTGGCAGGATGCGATCCGGATGAGGGGGGTGGCTGTGGATGGGAGACTGTGGCGGTGCCTTAGGTTTGGACCAGGGCCATGTAGAAAGCAGGGGTCCCAGGTCACAAATGGTGCGACTCCACAGAGGCTTTGAGGGCAAGGGGCCCGGCCCGGGTCGGAGGAAGCAGGGGGTTCTGGGAGGTGTCAGTGAGCAGGCCCAGGCCGGAGCACAGACACATGGAGAGGCTCCAGTTGGGCTCCAGACCGAGCAGGTTGTTGGCCTGTGGGCCAAGGGCGAGAGAGGGGCTGGAATGGACACCGAGCGGGGGGATGAGGGGGAGAAGTCTTGGAGTCTGTGTGAGGCCTCCGAGGGCAGGACCTTCTCTGCTGGGCTGAGGGGGCTTTAGAACCGGAGCTGGGAGAGAAACCCCTGCCCCCATCTGACCTCTGGGGAACTGAGGCCCGGAGGAGGGATACCCTAGGCTCGCCCCAGGTTTGTAGGTTACAAGGAATGGCGACCCCTCGGGACTCGGTGTTCTTCCCCAGTCCCTCTGTTCACAGGGCTTCTTTTTTTACACACACACACAAAAGCAGTGATGACAATGACCGTTTTGGACCTGGGGGGGGTTTGGCGGAGGGGAGAACCCCCCCTTCAGCACTGACCTAACTCTGGGGACTTGGTGGAATTATGTCTCCTGGGATCCCGCCTCTCATTCTAGATGCAGATTGCGTTATCTGGGGCTGACTCAGTGAAGGCCAGAGGAGCCTCCTGTGCCATCGCTGCAGAATTAGAGGCTTTGGGAGCCTGCGTCACCCTGACGCAGAGGCCGGCGCCCCGAGTCACAGCCTCAGGATGAGTAAGTCCCCTCGCGGGGACTCCGGGAAAGCAGCTGGGGAAGGGCTGAGCCCCCAGGGTGGCAGAGGGAGGGCAGGGCCCGGGGGCCGCCACAGGAAGGAAGGAGCCGGTTTTGCCTCAGCAAGTTTGGGGCCTCGGACCGGGCAGGGCATGAATGGCGCTCATCTTCTGGCTGGGCCAGGGGCCAGGGGTACGGCCTCCAGGCTGGTCTTCTGGGGGGGACTGTAGCTTTCCTTAAATGGTCCCAAATCTCTCGGGCCTCTGCATTTCTATTGGCCCAAATGGATTCTGGATGTATGGTCTTGGGCAAGGAATGGCCGGCCTTTGGGTGGAAATCAGAGCCGGAAACAAGGCTTTCCAAAGAGTGGTCGGCCAGCCGATATTGTGGGCCTACTGTGTGCCCGGCATTGGGGACGGACACAAGTGAACCAGGCCCTGCCCTGCAGGAGGAGACAGACAGTGCTGTATACCTGGGGGGGGGTCTGGGTGACTTAGCCTTCATTCTCAGGGCTGGCAGGGAATGTTTGACTTTTGTCCCAGGAACCGAGGAGAGCTCCCATTCAAAGAAGGGAAGTTGGTATGGCTGGAGTTTGAGCAGGAGAGATGGCCTGGCCGTGCTGTCCCCCCCTTCCCCCCCCAGCAGAACTTCAGGGGCCCCTGGGCAGAGGGAAGGGCTTTTGTGCTTCCAGAGGCATTGTGGTAGAATCTGAGAGGAAGAAGAGGGTGCAGTAAAGAGGGGAAGAGGAGGGGCAGATTGGGAGTGAGGGCTGCAAGTGGTCTGGTTCAGGGATGAGGTCACTCAGGTGGGGAGGGAGCGTCCAGCCGGCAACTTCCATGCTCCACCAGAGACCTTCTGGCCCCCTTCCAGCCAGGGGAGCACTTGGATTCAGTTCCACTTATACTTTTTAACCTTCCCCCACATTTGTCCAGATGGGTCCTGGTGTCTTTATTCTGCTCCTCTTCGTGGGAAACTCAAGATCTCAGGTGTCCAGGCCTTTGCCCGGGCTGTGCCCTTCTTGGGGTCAAGTTCACCTGCCGTTGGCTTTGATGTGCTCTTGTGACCGCTGGTATAAGAGCTGTTTTGTGTCCTCCTTGGAAAGGGAATCTCCAGGAGGGCAGCTTCACTGGCCAGCTGCTTATTAGGCCCCTGCTCGGCAGCCAGGAACCAAAGAGCTGTAGCTGGGATTCCTAGCACTTTGGGCCTGTGGGGAGACCCGTGACCCCCCCAGTCCGTGCCCTTGGTCATGTCCAGGGCAAAGCACTCCCCAGGGGGCCGATGCCATCTGTGCCACAGAGCCGGTGGGTGGTGCCCTCTGACCCCCTCTGCTCGGCATTCCTCTCTCCTGGGGACCAGCCTGGCCCCCAGGGTACTGCCCTGCCAGGAAAGTCACTGTTCTGTTTTTGAAGTTTTTCATGCTGGCCTTGGTTTGCCAAGAGGCACGGGTCAACCAAGACACCAGACTGCTGTGAGCACTGGCCCCCCTCCTCTCCCAGCCTTGAAGGTTTCCTGATTCTGGCCTTGAAACCCCCCTCTCCCTCCGCCACCCCTGGCCTTGAAGGCCCCCTGCAGCTGGACCATCACTCTTCCCCTGGCATCCTGCCATGTCCCGGCCCTGCTACCAGCATGTGCAGAAGCCTTTCAGTGCCCTTAGTACCCTTTAGACCCCAGTCAATGACCTTTAGCCCCCAGACCTGCTGGTCACCTTGGGGGTTTTAGGAAAGCGCTGGGGCTGCTGGTACTGAAGGATTCTTTGGAATTCCAAGGTGAACGTTTGCATTGGAAGTCCATTAAAAGGCCTGGTGCTTCTAAAACGGGGTGCCTAGGATAAAACCACCTGACTTTCTAGTCTTGTCAACCAGCATTTATTAGGCGCCTACTATGCACCAGGCCCTGTGCTAAATGCTGGGGTTACAAAGAAAAGGAAAACTCGGCTTTGTGTGCCTCAGAAATTTCTTGAAATGGGGTTTGCTTAAACCAGGGGTTCTTAACCTTTTTTCTGTGTCCTGGACACCTCAGGCAATCTGGAGAGGCCTAGGGCCTTTCTCAGAAAAAAAATATTTTTAAATTTATAAAAAAAAATAAATGCGATTATAAAGAAAGCAAGTTATATTGAAATAAAGGTGTGATTTTTATTTTTATTTATTTTTTTACCCACCTCCAAGTTCACAGAACCCATGTTGGAGTTCCATGTTTTTGGAGGTGGACTTTCTAGTTAATCCTTGAAACTGTGACACTGGTGTGAGACCATGTGACTTCTGATGGCCTTGTCTGAGTTTCCTGTAAAGGTGGATAAAATCTGTATGAGTGAGGGAGGGAATTCCCCTTGTCCAGTAGGACCTGGCCTAGACAGTGCAGAAGCTTGGGCTGATTGGGTGCGTCATGCCTTTCACCTAGAGGATGACCCCTGGAGTTCTGGGAAGTTGTTTTTCTCCTATTTGTCCCCCTCGGGGTCTATGAGAAAGGGGGTGTGAAAAGCAGCCTTTACTTGGAGAGGAGGGGAGGGAAGAGCGGTGTGGTCCCCCTGGAGTGCCCGGACCAGAGCTTAAACACTCTTTTACATGGAGCCTTTGCTGAGGCTCTCACCTGCTAGCGCCATCGTCCTGGTGTGTGCGTACACATGTCGTGTATGAGTGTACAGCACCAGCATTGTCTCCCGATGGAGTGTAAGCTTTTAGACCCCCGGGAGCGCCCCCCTGTTCTATCACCTGTGTCCAGCACATAGTAGGCCCTTATTTTTGATTGATAGATGCTGACTAGAAATTAAAATATTTTAAGTCATCTATTTCTGTTAAAGGAGTCACCTCTAAATGGATTATTGTTATTGTATAAATAATTCTGCCTGGATCTTGTTTTGAAGACTAAATTTACTATAGAATCAATTCATCTTAGCTCACACATTTATTAAGCGCTTACTATATGCAACAGACATGGTAACCAAATGTAAAACTCTGAGGGGAATCTATTATTTTAATGCCTCAGCTGCTGGAACATTGTGAAATAATAAATACGCATTTTGCCTGTAGGAGGACAAGGGGAACTCCCTCCCACGTTTATATTGATTTTATCCACCTTTATGGGCGCTTGGATTAGGCCCAGTCATCAGAGGCCACATGTTCTTGCTGGTTGGAGGATTAACTGGAAAATCAATGAGAGCAATCTCGGGATGGGAAATGAGGGGATCTCACATTTTCCCCCCATTGAGTTAATGAGGAAATTGATATCTGATTGGGACAGTCAATATTGAAGAGCCCAGACTCCTGGAAACCACCAACCCCATGACTCTGGGCCCATCACAGAGCCTCTGCTTCCCCGCCTGTAAAATGGGGCTAATAACAAAGAGAGCGTCTGTAAGCACTTGGCGCAGTGCCTGGGACAGAGTGCCACTCCTCTGGTGGGGAACAAAGTTGGGGTGGATTAAAGAGATGCTGCTTCTGTGCCTGCAGAGGGGTGTGTGTGTGTGTGTGTGTGTGTGTGTGTGTGTGTGGTGGGGCCCAGAGGAGCCGGAGTGAACCCCCCCCCATGGTGCAGTGTCCACCCCAGTACACCAGCTAGCCAGGCGCCTCCTCCTCCTCCAGGCCCAGGGTCTGTGGGCCTCCAGACTTTGGAGGCGCCAGGTTGGGGGCTGGGTGGTCCCTTCAGGGTTTCCTGGGTCATTGCCCCAGAAGTCACACTGATTGTGGTAAGGCACACTGAGGGGAGGGGGGAGATAGCTGGCACCCACTTCAGGCGGGTTGTCACTTGCCCTGGCACTGCCCGGCAGCCTCAGTCTCCCCCCCAGCCACAGTGCCCATTTCCCCTGCAGTTCTTCCTCACTGGACGGCTTCACCTTGGAGTTCCTTACAGGTGCCCTCCTTGCCAAGTTGTTAAATGCCCCGGGGTATGTTAGTGGCTTCCAGATCACTGATTCTAACTGTGACCTGCATAATTTTCCAGGATTTCACTGAGATGTGGTTAGCCCATTTTCAGCAGTCTGATTTCCGGGATTTCCACCCTTGCTCCTGTGGCACAGAGCTGCGGGTTTCCCCCTTGGTGGCCTTTGAGCCCACACCTTCCTTGTTTGGGCCCTTTCCCAAATCTTAATTGGAAGGTCTGACGTGAGGCTCTTCCTTTGGGCTTGCCCAAGACGCTCTTCTGGGTTTTCCTCCTAGCTCTCATACCTGCCCAGGGCAGGGCCCAGGCCAGTGGCTTCTTTCCTTATAGGTAATCAGCCATTTTCGTCCACTCGAGTTTTCTTCTCTTTTTTTGCTTGAATGTGAATCGATCACTCAGTTGATCTCTTTTGTGACCAGGAGCTCTCCTCGAAGAGGCTCTGGAGTGGTCCGAGGTAGCCCCCTGTCTCCATCATCTGGAACACTGATCTCTCTTGGAGGAACCCCCTTTATTTGGTCCTTGCAGAGGGCAGCCTTTGTGTGGTCCCCGGGCCTGCTGTAACAATTTCAGGAACCTGCAGAGAGCCGGCCATCTCATTCATTAAAAATGGGATTCCTCCAGAGCTGCACTTCCAGGGCCTAGACGGTTCCTTTGCCGGAGCAGGCTGGATGCTCCTGGATTTGATAGAGGCAGATTTAAAGCATTAGGAACCACTGCCAGTCACAGGGAGGAGAAATGGAGATAAAGCACGTCGATGTCCTCCTGCCTCTCTTGGCAAAACCAAGAGAAAAGAAGGGGGGTTCTGAGGCCCTTCTGGTAGCATCCTCTTGTTAGAGGCTTTTCCCTCTCTGCACCAAGTTTCCTGCCAATTAAGTCTTTATCTGGTTCTCTTTCCTCCTTTTTGGGCAGAAGTCCTTGTTCCCATCCCTCTTTTATTAAGTGCCTACAGTATGCTGGGCACTGTGCTCCTAGAGGTCCTTGGGAGCCTCATAATCTAATGGGTGGGGGAGGGAACAACTAGCAAAGAACTTATAGCTAAGCCACATACAGAATCAAGTCATAAAAATAATGTTTTTCTCTAGGAGAGGGGGACTGGTGGAAGACCATTTTGGACTCAAACATTTTTAAAATGAATGTTAAGATTTTTTAAAAATGCAATTGGGAAATATTTCATAGAATAACTAAAAACTTTTTTTTTTGAGTGATAGTAAGCTTTTTTTATTGAAGCTTTATTTTCAAAACATATGCAAGGATAATTTTTCACCATTAACTCTTGCAAAACCTTGTGTTCCATCCCCCCCTCCCCTAAATGGCAAGCAATCCTACATATATATATATAAAATATAATTTTTTTTCTGACACAATTGGAATTAAGTGATTTGCCCAAGGTCACAAAGCTAGGAAGTGTCAGATGTCTGAGAGCTCATTTGAATTCAGGTCCTCCTGACTTCAGGTGGTGCTCTATCCATTGCACCCCCTAGCTACCCCACCAAGGTTCTTCTTTTTTTTTTATTTTTTTATTTTTATTTTCTCTGAGGCTGGGGTAAGTGACTTGCCCAGGGTCACACAGGCAGGAAGTGTTAAGTGTCTGAGACCAGATTTGAACTCGGGGCCTCCTGACTTCAGGGCTGGTGCTCTATCCACTGCACCACCTAGCTGCCCCATTTTTATTTTTAAGCATATTTTTTAAAGTAGCATTTACATGGTGCCTGGGAGGTGTTTTTATTCCTTTTTCACATTTGAGGAAACTGAGGCAGGCTGAGGTTAAGTGACTTAATGATAATCATTACTAACATTTATTTTGCACCTGCTGTGTGCCAGACTGTCCTAAGTACTTAGGATAATAACTAAAGTCTCAATTGACCTAACAGACAAGGTGCTATCAGGAAAGAAGTGCAAAGTGCAAACTGCAAAAAATGAGACCACATGGACCCTAACCAGAAGCCTCCGTCGCCCCCTGACCTCTTCTCCCATTGTCTGGGGAAGTCCAGGCTTACACGTTAAAAACAAATCTATCCAGATCGAAGAGAATACTAGTAAATAACAAACTCTTTACCTCCTAATTAGTTAATTAAAAGGAGAGAGAGAGAGAGAGAGACAGAGAGAGAGAGACAGAGAGAGAGAGTGTGTGTGTGTGTGTGTGTGTGTGTGTGTGTGTGTGTGTGTGTGTGTGTGTGTGTGTGTGTGTGTGTGTGTGTGTGTTGGGGGGGAATAGAGGGAAATGTTTATCTAAGATAATGGAACACCTGCTGCTTTTAGTTATGGCTCCACTGGTTAATGCAAAGTCTCAAGTCACAGCTAGGCCCTGGTCAAGGCCACATTCTAATGAGAGGACTTTACTCGGTCCTCTCAGTCCGTGTCCTTGGAGCCTGCCTGCCCTCTGCTAAAAATCCCCGCTTCTCTGTGCCAGGCCCCAGGTGGCAGGCTCCGGCGCCTTCCAGGTTACGCCGGCACAGATGTGTCTGAGCTTGCCTAGGCCGGGGGGAGGATCGCCTCCTCAGCCTCCCATTGCCCTCGCCGCTTTATCTACTCCCTCACCTGTTGGCTTCTGTTGTGGCAATCCCTTAAAATGCCCTGAAATTCTGCTTTGCTTTGGGCGGCTGATTCTTAGAAAGCAAACGAAAGACCTGACAGTTATTTCTCCATCTTACGAACGTTGGCCCATGATTCTAATCGTTGAAATCTTTTTCGAGCTCATTCTGTCACTCAGTGTGTGAACACTTCCTTCCAACAGCACGAGAACTTGACCAGTGTACCAACGTTCGGTCGGAATCGAGGGCAGTGCCAGGCCCAGGCTCATGTGCTTCAGGTTCTGCCCTGGAGATTAGCATCTGTGTATTGAGGGCTACTTTCTGGATCCACTTTTTATTTTTCCCTCAATACTATTTTATTTTTCCAAATACATGTAAAAATAGTTTTCAACATTCAATTTTGTAAGATTTTGCTCTAGTTTTTTTTTCTCTTATCTCCCTCCCCAAGACCGCAAGCAATCTGATGTAGGCTATACATATACAATACTTTTAAACGTCTCCATATCTGTCTTGTTACGCAAGAAAAATCAGACCAAAAAGGGCGGGGATGGGGGCGTGTGTGAAAATGTTATTATGTTTTCCACCTCAGTGTCCATAGTTGTCTCTGGGGCCCAGTTCTTTACCCGTCCTGAACCTACCCTCCTGCACACACACTGTGGTGCAGACCCCATTGCTCCATCTTTTTGGCAACAATAGCACAAGGTTTGCCGAATGTTTGAGGGCTCTCGAGGTGATTTGCCTCTTACCAAATTTAATTATTCTCCCACCTAACAACACGAGGTTGGGCTGACACGACCTGTTCTCTACAGTCCTGCTGGATTTTGGAAGCCATGATGGCCTCCCTGCCCAAATGTTAATTCAATTCAGCAAATATGAATAAAGCACCCATGGATGCTGGGAGCTGAGGGTACCGAGCCCTGCTCTCCCCGGCCCCTCCTTTGGTAATGATAAGTCCTGCACTTTTGCCAGTAATTTGTAGCCAAGTGAACCAAACTAGGTTTCGGACTCTCCCTTAACCAGGAAGCCCCACCATTTGACTTTGCCCGGTCCTGCGGGCCTCCCCCGCTGGGCTCCGTGACTTGTCTCAGACTGCCGAGGGCGCTTCGCATCCCACGCAGGGAGAGCTGCGGTCGGCCCACAGTGAGCCCTGGCCGGGTGCGCTTTGACTTGATTGGTGGCAGTAACCTTTGTATGGCCCACGACAGACAGTCCGCCACTTTCTGTCCCGGGAAAGGCTCCTGCTGGAGCTGCGTGCGCTCCGGCCGGGCTTGGTGGTGTGCTGGAGGATTTAACGATCAGCTCCCAATCCTGTGGGCCCGGAACGCTGCGGTTTAATCCGCTTTCTCCATCACTTAAGTCCAGACAAGCTCCTGAATTTTTAGCCCTTGTCTATTTCTGATATAAATGTCACCCTAATCACAAGTGCAGCCAGTGGGCAGGGGGGGGGGGTTCTTGGCCAATTAAGGAAAGACCGGGGCCAGGACCCTCCAGGAGGAGCCTGGAAAGTTCCTGAGAGGGGCGGGCAGACATTCAGCCCGATTCTGAGGGGGACAGACTGGTGCTCCCCCCTTGTAGTGCTAGGGGAAGGCTTCCCGGAGGGCTGAGAGGCGGAGGGAGGGGGAGGGGGATTTATTGCGGCCTTTCCACCTTTTCTAGAGAAATAAGGCCGGAGGACAGCTCCCTTTAATTAGCAATTAGAGTTTCCTGCCCAAAGCCCTGAGAGCGCTCGCTCCGCGCCGTGGGGCGGCGTTTGTGCGCGGGTGGGGAGTGACCCGTGACCTCCCTCCCTCCTCTGTCAGAGCCTCCTCCCGTCTCTGCGCCCATTCCCCGGAAAGGGAGACGACCACTTCGCCTGGAGCCTTTTTGGCGTCTTCCTTGAGAAGCTCTTGTCCGTCTGGCCCCGGAGCCTTTGCCTGAACTCGGGGGTGGGGGAGGGCTGCTTTAGTGCCCCTCCCCAACAAGGCAGAAAGAGAAATTTAAAAAGCAGATTCCCCGCGGGGGGGGGGGGGGGGGGAGGACCGTTGCGGGGCGGTCTGCGGGCTTGGAACTAGTCTAAGGTTCAGATTTGAAAGCTGCTATTTCCATACTTTCCACCTCAGGGTGGACAGGCCATGGGGGGGTTTGTCTTAGGGGTTCACCTTTTTCCTGTGGGGGGGCGGGATACTTAAGTACATGCGAGCATATACACGTGCGTGTGATCCCCCCTCCCCCCAGTTCTCTAGATCTAAGTCAC
Source organism: Sminthopsis crassicaudata (assembly GCF_048593235.1). Lineage (NCBI taxonomy): Eukaryota > Metazoa > Chordata > Mammalia > Dasyuromorphia > Dasyuridae > Sminthopsis > Sminthopsis crassicaudata. Next base: position 737,764,350 of record NC_133617.1, on the reverse strand, counting down.
AGAGAGGCATTTCTACTTGGCCACATTGATTCGGAAACTGCAGATGGACATTTTTATGTTTTATTGTATGTTTCGTTATTTTGCTAAAGTTTCCGGGGAGGTTTTAATCCGGTTTGAGCCACGCTTGGGGATTCTGTGGGGCTCCGCTCCCCTCTCCCCCGGCGGCCGCCCTGTCAGGCCTAGGTCAGAGGGAGACTTGACCCCCAAAGGCAGAGGGAGCGTCCCAGCCGGAGTTCCCTGTGCTAGCGGCTACCGCGGGCTGGGCTCGGTCCTTGCCCCGCGGAGCAGAACCAGAAGGACCCCGGCCAGGGCTCGCAGGCTTCCTGTCCCGGCTGCGGGAGCGCCGGCAGCGGCCTCGAGAAAAGGCTTTCTTTTATCTGGCGGCTGCAGTTTGAGTTCCCGGAGTCTCCCCCCCCCTTCTCCGTGCTCCCTCACTTCGGAGAAGGCCCCGGCTGCTGCAGACCTGGGCGCGGAGACCATTTCCTTCCGGAGCCCGTGGGGCCGCGGGCGCTCCGTCCCTCGGGACAGCTCAGTCACTGCCCGCGGTCCGTGACTCATTCTGCGGGGCCACTCTGCTCTAACATGGGGGGGGAGGGGGGTGGCGCGAGTCCTCACACCCTCTGCCGGGAAAGGCGGGGCCCAACGCGGGTGGGGGAGGGAGGGGCAGGGAGGGAGAGCGCCCCCTGCTTGGGGGCGGGAGTTTTTCAGGTGTTGATTGGGGCTGTCCCCAAAGTCTTAGGGCAGCTCTAAAGCCTTAAACTGCCCCGAGGCCGTGGGGGCTCCGTGTGTGCGAGCCCACGCTTGTGCTTTTGACTCCCCGTCACGGGTGCAGGTGTTTAAGATGGGCCGGTTACCTGGGCGGATGATGCGCCTGCGCTTTAGCTTTAGAGACACAGTCGGCCGGACTTGATCTCTCTTACCTAGTTTCCCCCACTACCCGTAAGGCGCCCTAGGAAGCTGAGCTGCTCTCATACCTCTCCCCTCCCCCATGGGAGACCCTCCCGCCGAGGTCCGGCCATCTGCCCCTGGGGCTGTAGTTATGCTGGCCCCGGGCACGGCGCACACTGACAGCGGGCTCCCACCCTGACACGCGTGGGGGGCTCTGCCCACTGCCAACGCTGAGCACGCCAAGGGAGCAAGCCGGGCTGCTTTCAAAAACCCTTCGCCGCTGTGAGACCCCTTGGGAAATCCCTGCCTCGGAGATGGAGCCTGGGGGGGGGGGCTCCCTCAGCAGTCTCCCCTCCCCCAGCACAGGTCTGGGCATTGAGTTCCTAAAAAAATGAGGGGGCAGGATTGGAAAGCACCCCCGCTGGGCGCCGCCCCCCTCCCTCCCAATAAAGTGCTCAGCAGAGGACTGCCCCCTTTTGGCCAGAATAGTCCCGATCCTTGGCCAGGGCCGGTGGGCTAAGGGCTGGAGATTCAGTGCCCCCACCAATCCCTGGCTCCCGCTCTCTGTCACTGAGAATCGGGCATGGAGACCGCAAGTGTGAAGGAGAGGGTGATGGAGACAGGAAGTGTGAAGGGGGGGTGATGGAGACAGGAGGGGTGATGGAGACAGGAAGTGTGAAGGAGGGGGGTGATGGAGACGGGAAGTGTGAAGGAGGGGGGTGATGGAGACAGGAAGTGTGAAGGAGGGGGTGATGGGGACAGGAAGTGTGAAGGAGGGATGATGGAGACAGGAAGTGTGAAGGGGGGATGATGGAGACAGGAAGTGTGAAGGAGGGGGTGATGGAGACAGGAAGTGTGAAGGAGGGGGTGATGGGGACAGGAAGTGTGAAGGAGGGATGATGGAGACAGGAAGTGTGAAGGAGGGGGGTGATGGAGACAGGAAGTGTGAAGGAGGGGGTGAGGGGGACAGGAAGTGTGAAGGGGAGGAGGTGAGGGGGAAAGGGAAAACAAAAAGAAAAGGGGTCTTCCCGTTGTACTGAGTCCTGTGGCTACCAAACCAACCAGAGAGCCAGTGTCTGCCCTCAGGTAGCTCACAGTTGCCTAGCAACCACCAGGGAGGGAGCCGCGCGGGAGGTCACGAGTTGCCATGGAGAATTGCTGAATCAGCTGGCCCGGCTCTTCCAGAACCAACCTGGTTCTCCCAGGAGCCAGAGCAAGAGAGATTTGGGCAGATGGCCAAATGGCGGCCGGATGGGGCGTGAGGGGTCCTGGTGTGCCCTGTCCACACTGAATGTTGAATAAATTAAGGTTTGGCGAATTACCATTCTGAAAACAGCAGATCGCCCAGTCGCTCTCCAAGCCCTTGGACTGCGTTCTTTAGGAGTCGGGGTTTCTGCTGAAGTACCGGGAGGGAGAAGGTGGTCGGGGCTTCATTGCTGGGAATAGAAGATGGAGAAATCTGGATTTACTTAAGAGAAAAGGCAGAGCCTTTGGAAGGTTTCGAGCTGATAAATACAGCAAAGGGGATGTTAGGAAGACGCATTTGTTTGTGGAGTCACTGGAAGACCTGCAGTAATTCCGCTGGAGCGTAGACCCGGAGGGCACGGAGGACCCTAGGCTTAGAGCTGGAAAAGTCCTGACAGGTCCCCAGTCCCATTTTACAGAGGAGAACACTGAGGCCAGAGTCATCACCTTTCTTAACGCCCCTCATTGGTAAAGTTCTGAGCTCCTCCTTATATGCCCCACACTGAGTACAACCCAATGATTCTATCACTAGGAAACCATTATTTGTTGTAGGATTAAATCATTGCTAAAGCAGATTTAACCACTGTCTCCTCAATTCCACTCAGTGCCTTGTTTCAAGTTCCATAACATCTCCTCGTGGGTCAGATCCAGCATACAGAATTAGAGAATTATGTCCATTCCCGTGACTTAGCACCGGGTGGGAATCCCCTAACAACTTACTGATGGCAAAGGGCAGAGAAATGAGGGTTATTCTCCCTGTGAGGTGCAAGCGCGGACTTCAAGGACACTGGAAATAAAGGGCTCATTTAGTAACATGGCTTTGCAAAAACGTGAGTTTGGGTACATGTTCTAAAGCAATTTTGGTTCATTGACATTTTTTAAGAGGAACGATTGTATTTACAGTTACAAATTTCTAAGAACTTGATAACTTGTGTGTTTTATTTTTTAAACAACTTTTCTAAGAAGCAAAAACCATGTCCTTCTACAAATAATAAGAAAGGAGTTTACAATCACAGAAACTAAATGTATGGAAAATATTTGGGCATTTTTCTGCCTCTCTGTTTCTTCATCTGTAAAATGGGAAGCTTGAGAGGAAAAGATTTCTCCAGTCCCTCCAGAGCCTAAGTCCTCATTTCCTGCCTCCTTCAGCTTAGGGAGGTGCTAAGGCAAAAGAAAGTGGGCAAAAGGCTCCTAGAAGTTGGTGGGGATAATAAACTAAACTGTCCTTATCCAAGCTCTGATAACCTCTCTGCTCACCCTAGGCTGCTTATCGGACAGCCATCCCTTATCTCATGGCACCTTAGACACAGCCTCTCTTCAGGCCATCCTCGTGCAATAAAAGGGCAATTTAAAAAATTGACTTCCTAGCTGAATGTAGGATTGAAGTCCCTATTAGCGGAAGGGACTGTCATTTCATTCTGAAAAACCAGAAAAGGCCCTTTGATTTTTCCTGTTCTTAGTACTGCTGCTTTTGTCCTTTGTTCCGGTGTTCCTGGAATTATAGCCTTTCTAAAACCATGAACTATATTTGCTGATTAGGCAGTTGCTGCATTTCCCTTCTGGACACCCCGGTTGATCGGCTGTTTCCTTAGACTTAAGGCTGAAGTGAAATCCATACTCGCCTAGTCAGTCCAAGTGGAAGCTTCTGGTCTGCCTAAGTCTATAATTATCTGGCTTGGGTCGTCATTTGGGAACTGGGATTCAGTCCAGCCATGATCTGTCGGGCCCTTTAAAGGTGCTTGTATGTCATTGAACAAAATGTTAGAAGCCATTAAAGGCCAAGGTAGTTTGGAACCTTTCTTCAGTTACTGTTCTAATAAGGGGAAGAGGGAGTTACACGGTGCTCTTCGCTGTAATTTGTGCTATTCCCATCACTGGCCGGTGCTACGAGGGCAGCCATTCTACTTAATGGATCCGGGCTAACTTCCCAGATAAGTCTTCTGCTGGTTGAACTGGAGGTTTGCCTTTGGAGTAGGCCGGAAAGGTAATGTTCCTATTGACCGTTGAAGAAAGGCGCTCTGGTGGAAAAGTCCAAAAAGTAGGAAAGAGGGAGAGAAGGAAGAAGAGAAAGAAAAATAAATGGTGGACTAGATGGATTAGAATGGATGTTCAGGCTAATTGGGTATCCACTAATAAGAGTCTGCTTTTTAACCCTTTATTTGCTTTTGCATAAGGTTGAAAGTTCACTGTTCTCTGACTAATTTAATCAATGTGATCCTAAAATTGAGTTCAGGGAAATTTGTAAGAGGGCCAGGGGAGGCTAATTGCTTCATTTGTCAGCCCAAATTAACTTACTTAATTTACCTTACCTAGGTTCTGTTATTTATGTCCATTAGTTAACATTCATTCTTGCCTTCCTTTAAGAAAATTGTTAGAACTTAATAGTTAGCTAGAACAAATAGTTTGTTAGAACAAATAGTTAGAACTTAAGGCATGGTTGGTGGAGTTGTGAACCGATCCACTCATTCTGGAGAGCAATTTGGAACTAAGCCCAAAAGGCAATCAAACCGTGTATAACCTTTGAGCAGCAGTACTACTACTGGGTCTCTTTCTCAAAGAGATCAAACAAAAGAGAAAAGGACCTAAATTTGCCCAAAAAAAAAAAAAAAAAGAGAGAGAGAGAGAGAGAGACAGAGAGAGAGCGCAGCTCTTTTTGTTGTGGCAAAATAATGGAAATTGAGAGGATGCCCATCCATTGGAGAATGGCTGCTCGAGGTGTAGTATATGAACGTAATGGAATATTGTGCAATTAGAAGTGATGAACAGGAAGATTTCAGCAAAGCCTGGAAGGACTTGTATGAACTGATGATGCAAAGTGAAATGAGCAGAACCAGGAAAATGTTACACACAGTCCCAGCAAAATTGTGTGATGATCAGCTGTGAATGAATGACTCGGCTCTATCAGCAGCACAGTGATCCAACACAAGTACCAAGCACTCCCGGAGGGAAGTGCCGTCCATAACTGATGGACCCTGCATGCAGATCCAAGCATGTTTTTGTGACTTTATTCTTTTTTTGTGCTTTTTTTCCCCTTTTGATCCATGTCTCTCATAGCTGTGATTAATGTGGAAATGTTTTGCACAAGAGCACGTGTATGAACTGTATCAAATTGCCTACCTACTTATTATTTTTAAATAATAGCTTTTTATTTTCAAAGTACATGCAAAGATAGTTTTCAACATCTGTTCTTGCAAGACCGGCTCAGGACTTAGGGCATTCCCTCCCTGGCCTTGTGAAGGTCAGGCAGCCAGGCTGTGGGTGTCAGTGAGTGGTGGGTGTGTCTGTACGGATTCAGGAGGGCCGGGCAGGCCCCAGACGGGCACAGGTGGCTGGCACGGGGTGCAATGAGCACCTCTGAGGGGAGACCCAGCCAATGAGGTGGCACATCCTAAGGGAGGAGAATAAAACCCAACACCATCTCCTGAGCCTCCACAGAAATGGCTTGGCCTGGGCACTCCACGGGCTTGTGAGAGGGTGGATGGGAGAAGGGTAGAGTCTCATCAAGGATGGAGGAAGGGTCCTTGGAGTCCGTCTAGCACACCCCCCTCCACCACACGCCCTGACCCAGCCCCTTTCCCCCATCATGTGCTGCCTCATTGGCTGCTATTCTTGTCAGAGGCGCTAACCACCCATGTTAGCCACCTGCGCCTGTCTGGGTCCTACCTGTGCCCTCCCAAATCCACCCAAGTAGAGAATCCCTTTCTCTCGGTCCCGTGGGCAGCCCTTTGTCCAGTTGGCTCATGCTCTTGTTCCCTGCCTGGGTCGTTTACCTTTGTGATTGGACATTTTCTGGACATTGCTTTTTGGACCACTTCTTTGGGGCGCTGGTTCTGGTAACTCCGGCAGCCCCGTGTGCCCACCTTGGGTCTTACTGACCAGCATCATCAGTGTATGGGATCAAAGGGAGCTGACTGGGCTCATCCTGAGTAGGAAGGAGAAAAGAGGCCTCCGGGGCACTGGGGGGGGGCAGGTTTGGGGCCCTGCTCTTGTTCTCTCTTCTCTGGTCTGTCCGTCACCTGCTGGTTTTGAATCTTTGGGGGATACCGGGGGTACAGGAACCTGGAAGCCGGCCCTCCCTAAAGGCCCCTTCCACAATTAGGACAATTGCCTTTGGCCTTTGTGCTGGATGGAGATGCACAGGGAAAGCTGCAGTGCTTTGCTTTGTTTTTCTATTTTGAGCCTGTTTAGAAGCAGCAGAAGGAGAAAAGGCAGGAAAAAGCACCCTGGGGCCCTGAGCCCACCTCCTGGCTGCTGGGAATTCCTCATCTGGGAATTCTCCCTACCAACAAAACCCCATGTCCAGTCCCGACTTTGAGCCTTTTAACGGTTGGACGTAGTGTTATCTGGTAGTGTGCACCTGTGGATTCGTGGCCCAATTGGGTCGGTTCTGAGCCGCCAACACCTCCCCATGGCTTTGACGGCCATTCCCAGCCGGTTCCTCCAGCATTTCTTCACCATCCTGGGTGGGGTGTTGTGCCAGGGGACGCCGGGCCTGGATAAATGAGCTTTTGAAGCTCCTCGTTCACTTGGCCCTGGGCGAGCCTCATCTGGAGTTCGCTTCACAAACTGGCCCCTGGTAAGGACTGATGGACGGCGGCTGATGTGCACTCAGTCCTTCCAGCGGGCCCCGCGTGGGCCCGAGAGCTCCCAGGTGGCTCCCTCGTGGTCCGCGGCCCTGAGAGGTGGGGAAACTTGTCTGAAGCCAGATTTGAATTCAGATCTCCCTGCCCCCCCAACCTCTACCCAGGGCACCCCCTAGCTGTCCATAGTAGTCTTTCTAGGAGGGAAGAACACCCCCAGCTTCGTGAACTGGAGTGGAGGCTCCCACCCTTCAGGAACGGTGTGTCCTGGGGGCCACCATAGGGCCCATTCTGGGCTTCTGCCCTCTGCCTGGCAGGTGTTCTGGCTCTGGTCCAGCTGCCTGAGGACGTGGTGAGGAAAGGAGAAGGAGGAAGGAGCCATCTCACTCTCACATACACACACACACTCTGCTTGTTCCGCCCATGTGGACACCGTGGGGGGCTGAGGAACCAAGCGTGACCCTCCCCCCCCCGCGCTGGTTTTCCAGTTTAGTGCTGTGCCGTCCTGCAGGGTGTTTACCTCACGCCTCATGGCCCCACATGTTGGGTCCGTTAGGAGATGACGGGTCCTCGGTTTCCCTTTGGGGACTTGGGGACATTTTGCTGTAGGATGGTGAGCTGTTGCCTTGAGCTGGGTGGGGGACGGGGAGACCCTCCTAGCAATGGGGAACACTTCATTTTTCCCGATGTTCTGGAGAGGAGAGACCGTCCTCTCTCCATCTTCTCACCCGCAGCAGGGAGATGCTCCGTCGGGGGCCCTGTCAGCCGCCTCTGGTCTCCCTGCCCCCATCGGACTCTACCTGGGGCTCCTGGGGGTCGGCTCAGGGAGGGCCCCCGCCACCTTCCTGCTGACGCCCCAGTTCAGAGGGTACAGAGAGGTTCCGACTGGGCCTGCCGGATGTGAGAAGTGAGCTGCTTTGTGATTCTAATGCACAGGCTGGGGTCGGAGATTCAGATATATTGGGGGATTGGGTCACTGCTTTCCCACGCTCTCATGGAGCCTGGCACGGTGCAGGCTCATAAACCGGTTTCTGATTACGCTGACACAGTGACTGCCATTGATAGTGCTATTGATTGATTACTAATGATGCCGGGTAAGTTCCCTTTGCTTGGTCCTCTGGGAAATTCTCCCAGATCTGCCTCGCCCACTTGGCGGTCAGTACCTGGGACTTCCTGGCGGGCAGGGAGCTCCCAGGGAGAGAGCCGCTCTCCAGAGGCAGATCGGGCCTGGGGGACCCGGAACTCTTGGGGCAACTTGCTCCCTGTTGGGGGTGGGACCTGGGGGTCCTGCCGGCTCCCAAGCCTGGCCCCCACCGAGTGCAGGCTTCCCTGTGCTCCCTGGCAGTGAGGGCCGGCCTGTCTTTCCAGAGCAGCCCCACTTGCCTGCCCCTTGGCCCAGGGTTACTTTGTAGCCTGAGTTAAGCCGCCCAGCCGCCAGCGAGGGCTCTGCCTGGTCACTCCCCCGGCCGGGCCCAGGGTTATCTGTGTTGGACCGGAGTCTGTCCCTGCACACTTAGGACCCGGCTCCGGAGCCGCCCGGCACTTTCTGTAACACGGAGGAGGCCCTGGCTGTAACTCTTGGGAGTCTCGGAGCACACAAGTGCTTGTGAACGGCAACATTGTTTCCTGTGGTGGAGATCAAGAAAACCGCCATCAGCCGGGCGGGCCTGTGTGCACCACGTGGTCAGTGTGAGACCAGGCCCTGCAGCCTGGCTGTGGGCTTTGGGGCCCCCTCCAGCCCCTTGGACCTGAGAGCCCCCCCACAATTCTCGGGGACTCTGTCTCCTTATCATTAGTAAGTAAACCGCAGCACTCCGGCCTTCCTGTCAGGGGCGAATAGAAGTGATGCTTCCAGCAGCGGGAGGTGCCGTCCCCACTTCCAGCTCATTGCCCTCATGACCTTGGCGGATGATCCCACGGGCCGGACCTTCCCCGCTCCGCTTTGTGCCCTGAGAGACGCACAGGCCCGCCGGGATGGTGGCCAGAGGCGGAGCATGCGGGAAGAGCCGGGGCTCCCAGGCGGCGCCTTCAGGTTCCCCCCTTTGGTTGCCTCATTCCGTCCCACTTGGACCCCTCCTATGGGCCGGTCAGGCCCCAGACCCTGACCTGCCTCAGTTCCCCATCTGTAAAATGCGCTGGAGAAGGCGGGAGCAAAGAGCTCCAGGGCGTTTGCCAAGAAAACCCCAAAGGGGGCCATGAAGAGATGGACGTGACTGAAAGAGTGAGCAGCAGCGCGCTCCCATGCTCCGGGGCGCTGGCCAGACCCTACAGATGGGGGGGAGGGGTCTTCCCACCTCCTCTTAGAAATGAGGGGAACGGAGGGGTCTTTGAAACCTTTCCCCCGGTCGTTGAGTGGTCCTAGGTGCTTGATGCACGCTTGAAGGGAATTTGCGGATTTTCCCATCATACATCTCTCTGCAGTGTTCCTGTCCAGCCTGCAAGCGGGCTCCGGCTTTGCGGTGAAGGAACATGCACTGCAGCAGATGGGCGGCCCGGCAGGTCCCTGCTCACGGTCTAAGTGGCCACGAGGAGGAGACGGGGATGGAGCTAGGGGAGAAGCGCTGCACGCCAGACTCCTGCCCCGCGCCCTCTGTACCCCTCAAATCTGTGCCGGGCGCCCAGGGGCGGCAAGCAGGGAGAGGCCGCCGGCCTCGGACTCCAAGGGCTTCTCCTCGGCTGTAAAATGGGGCTAACAGGCTTCCTGACCTCCCGGGGCGAGGAGGATTCAATGAGAGAGTGCTTGTAAAGGGCTCAGCATTGTGCCTGGCTTTAATAGACACTGAGTAAATCCTTCCTTTCCTCCCTTCCTCTCTCCTCCTTCCCTCCTTTCTGTCCTTCCTTTCCTCCCTTCCTCTCTCCTCCTTCCCTCCTTCCCTCCTTTCTGTCCTTCCTTTCCTCCCTTCCTCTCTCCTCCTTCCCTCCTTCCCTCCTTTCTGTCCTTCCTTTCCTCCCTTCCTCCCTCCTGTCTCTCCCTTCTTTCCCTTCCTTCCTACTTTCTTCTCTTCCTCCTTTTTTTCCCTTGCTTCCATCAGGCAGCTCTCCCAAGCCCGGGGATCGCTGTTGTATGTTGGCTAAAAGGGGGCTTCCATGCTAAAGTTCTCCCCAAAAAGGAAATCGCAGGCCTGACTGCCCCTTCCTTACCCAGAAATAGTCAAGTGCCAATTATTTGTGGTTCTTATTGTTAAAATACAATGAGATGCATTTAAAATGGAAATTTTGGTATCCTTCCAATGCTGAGAAGGGGCCGTAAGGGCGGGGAGTCTCTCAGCACTCCCCAGTTGTTCCAGAGCCGTTCCTCCGGCGCCGGTTCTGAGGTGGTTCCTTTTTTTTTTTTCTTTTTTAAGTCTGGGGTTAAGTGACTTGGGTCACACACTAGGAAGTGTTAAGTGTCTGAGACCAGATTTGAACTCGGGTCCTCCTGAATTCAGGGCTGGTGCTCTATCCACTGCGCCCCCTGGCTGCCCCTCTGAGGTGGTTCTTTGCAGGGCCAGGCTGTGGGCGCTGAGTTTCTGGGCTTTTTCTGCCACAGTTCTGCCTTTCCTATACTGACTAGATGGTAGGGGAGGGTGGGGAGGAGATAAGGGAAAGGGAAGTTTCCAGAAAGAGTCGCAGGTCATAGCGTTGGGTGGGGGTGGTGCCCATGTGGCTTCTGACAGAAAAGGGGAAGTTGGGGGGGGCCCTGTCAGAGGAGCAGGCCCCCGCTTTACTCTGAGCCCCTTGGGTTGAGGGGCCACGCGCTGGTGGGGCCCTGGGCGAGGAGCTGGTGGCGCAGTGAGCACTGAGCCTCTGGGACTGGGGGAGATCAGCAAGAAGCAGGTGCCAATCCCTGTGCCGTTAACGTCACAGCCGGGGTTTCTTAATTCTGGCCTTTTCGTTCCATTGGACGGATGCACGCAGGTGTCTGAACAGCGCGGACGTTGTGGACAAGTCTGCCCGAGAGGGCCCCTCCCCTCCCTGGCCCTGCGGCTCTGGAGTCAGTTATTGGGCTGGTTTTTAACTGAGTTTTTCCTGCTTCTTTTTCAGGAGTACATCATCCGGGTGCAGAGGGGGATTTCCATAGAGAACAGCTGGCAGGTAATTCTCCCATCACTGCCTGTTTCAGCTCGGGGAGGGCCGCCTCCTCCCGGCTGTGATTTGGGGGCTCGGGGAAAGTTCAGAGCTGGGCCCTCGGGCCTCCATGAGTAGCGCTTCCCCGCCTGGGCGGGAGGGGGGGCGCCGGGGGGGGGCGGTTACTGAGGGGGTTTTGGGAGGCAGGGAAGGAGGGGCCGGGGTGGAATCTGCGCCCAGTTCTCCAGGAGTCCGGTCCCCGTGGCCATTCACGCCAAAGGCCAGAAGAAGGAGCCTCTGCTCTCCTCCGCTCATCCAGGCCGGCCCGCGAGGCTCTGATTCTGGGGGGAGGAGAGCAGCGAGCATTCCTGTGGAGGCCGCCCCTAGGGCCCCGGGCCTGAATGGGAATGGTGCTGGGGCTCTCAGAGACAGAGAGAGAGAGAGAGAGAGAGAGAGACAGAGAGAGAGACAGACAGAGAGGAGAGGAGGGGGCCTGGAGAGGGAGCTGAGAGACCTGGCGTCGTGCAGAGGAGGGGCTGGGGGTCGGGGGCCTCCTCAGCAGGGTCAGTGAGTCCGGCCCGGCTGCGCCAGACCTGCAGCGTTGCCATGGTCAGAGACTCCTGTGTCTGTGGGGGCGGGGTAGAAACAGACAACTGTGGGTTTTAGTAAAAGTTTTTTTTTAATCTTAGGGAAAGTTTTGCTCAGAGTGGTTTCCCCTCCCTCACCAGAGGTAGATTCTTCCCTCTCTAGGCCCAGGGTCCCTCGCCTTCCCTGGTCACAAACCTCCTCCCCCAGCCCTGGGCTTGTTTCCCATCTCCCATCAGATACAATCCAGGTGTGAGGCCCCGGCCTCTGGCTCCGGCCTCTGGCCCCGGCCTCTGGCTCCGGCCTCTGGCCCCGGCCTCTGGCCCCGGCCTCTGGCTCCGGCCTCTGGCTCCGGCCTCCCCCGGATGTACCGGGCGCAGCGCATTCCTGTGTCCGACACAGGTGCCCTAATGTTCCCACAATGGCCAGGGCCCCTCCCTCGCAGGGTCCCAGGAGTCTGGGTGGGAGGACACAATGAGCCGTCCCACATCCTCGGGGAGGATCCCGACGCCCCTCTTGGCTGAGGTCCTTGCCCGCTCTGAGGTTCCTCGGGCCGCCGGCTGTTGCAGGCTCCCGGCCGCTTCCTCAGAACCCCTAGGGTTCCAGCGCACTGCCTGCCCCCTTCATTTGACCTTCGTCTCCTAGCGCCTTGACGCCCACGTGGCCTGGATGGACCGCTGTCCTTCCTATTCCTCCCTCCCGGCGCACCGCCCTCAGGGCCGGGGGCCTTTCCTCAGGACACCCCCTGGGACCTTGGGCTGTGGTTTCCTCCTGGAGCCGTGGGCTGCCGCTTCTTTCCAATTCTATAATGGAAGAATCCCAAACTGCCCCGGGGCCTCAGACCAGGACGGCGGGGAAGTGACCGCGGGGAGGGAGGGCTGGGGGTCGCCCCGCACGGGGCGGTCAAGCCTGGTCCGTGGGCCCGGTCGGGCTCTGCTGAGTCTCCGCACCTGTCTTGTCCCCGCAGATTGTGAGAAGATACAGCGACTTCGACTTACTCAACAGCAGTTTGCAGGTGAGCGCTGGGGGGGGGGATTGGGAAATCGCCCAATCTGTGGCGCAGGCAGACCTTGCAGCAGAGCTGCCCGGCACCCAGAGTGCAGCTTTCGCTGACAAATAACCGGCCATTTTTGTTCGAATTCAGGGCACGTCACTGGCACGCCGATAGACATTAATCACACGTGGTTCTGTTTGCCCGCTTGGCCTTCCAGGCGGCCTTTCCCCCTGTAGAATTTCTTCCTCCTTTTTTGAAATTCAATGCTAGAAACAGCCCCGGGACCGGGCTTTGTTCTCCCAGTTCTGGCCAGGGTTGAGAATCCGTCCGCAGACAGGTATCCGGCACTGCCGCGGCTCGGCGACGCGCGGGGCTCCAGGAGGGCACAGGGAGGCCGGCGGGCGCCAGGCAAGCTTCTGCTGGCCTCTGCTTCCGGCGGCTGCTGGGCCCAGGCTGGAAGTCGGTTTGCTGTAGCTCGCGCTGGAGCCTCTGGTTCTTGGGGAGAAGAGGAGCGATGCTTTGTTGTTGCTTTGGGAAGGGAGGGAGGGGAAGCGGCTCCTTGTTTCCGGGCCAGCCCCGGGGTCCTGAGCCTCGTGCTCTGCCTCGGACGAGCTCCCAAAGCTGGGAGCGGGCTCCGAGGAGCACAGCCGTCTCCTGGTTCTGGCCTAACAAGAGCCGCTCGGTCCAGGGGAAGCCAAGATGCAGCCTGTGACATGTCGCTGCTTCTTTGGGAGGCGCCTGAGAGAAGTTCAGTCCCGGTGCCGACCCCTCACCTCCCTGCGCCTCGGCTTCTCATCTGTCAGATGTGGGGGCAGACGAGCCCGGATCTAGGTGTTTGGATGTGTGACCTCACGTGTGGGGCACCCGGAGCCCCCGAGCCAGGAGCAGCGAGACCCTCGGCGATGCGGCCTGCTCTCGGGGCTCCTCCGCCCCATCCCGGACTTCTTCAGATAAAATCCCCCTTTGACTTTGCCCTTTGTGCCCCCGGGGGCGGCTGGCGCCTTCCGCGTCCCAGACCTGCGCCGCCTGGCCAGAGCCTCGGTTTAGACCGGCCACCTTCCTGAAGGACGGGGGGGGGGGGGGGGGGGGGGGGGGTGCGGGGGGGGGGAGAGAATCCCGTTTCTCTCTGAAAGGGGCTCGCCTCTGCCTCTGCTTTCCTGGCTCGTGTTTTATAAGCTTCAAAACGTGGAGATTTGAGATTAGCCAGAGCCGGAGAGCCGAGCTTGGGGGCAGCTGGGAGCTGGGGGATTCCCTTTTAGGGAAGATTTTTTTTTTCCCAAACAAGGAAAGCATTTGTGAAATCTAAGCATAAAACCAATTAAACTTAGATTTGCAGCTAATTTAAGCATAAAAACCGAAGGATTTTCGCTTACTCCCCCCGTGTGTCGTTTGCCCATTCATCTCTGCTTTCGGGTGGGTAGAATCCTTTGGCATGTTGGTAGTCTGGGTTGGACGGCTTCTCTGGCTGTTCTTTTCACTTCTTCTCTCAGAAATCCTTCCCCATCCATCCATCCATCTATGTATTCATTCATCATTCATTCATTCATCATTCCTTTACTTACTGACTAAAATGGTTAAGTGACTTGCCCAGGGTCACACAGCCAGGAAGTGTGAGCCTCTGGGGTCCTCCTGACGCCAGGGCGGCGCTCTCTCCCCTGGGCTCTATCCATCTAATTGCCCCCACATTTATTTTTAATCTGTTTTTGAAAACATGAAGTTAGCCGCTGTTACAAAACATGAATCACAAATGTTGCAGGATGCAAAATTAGGGAAGAAAATTGCATGAAACACTCTGAATTCTGCCGCAGCCACGAATGCTTTTTGGACAGTGTCTTGTACGGGCGGGTCTGAGTCCGGACACTGTCTGCGCTGCGGCGCGTCCTTCGGGGCTCGGCTTGCTCAGCCGGACACGCCTGATCCCCCGCGCGGCGACGAGGACAAAGGACAGCTGCGCGCCCCTGCCCCTCGCTTTGAGCTCACTGTGCTGCCTTTGTGTCCCCTTGGGCCCGAACAACCAACAAACTGGGCCAGACTTGTAGGAGCTGATGCAGAGGGAAAGGATGAATACCAGCCTTATTGTAAAAACAAATGACTTAGGGGCCACTAGGGGGCGCAGTGGAGAGAGCACCAGCCCCGAAGTCAGGAGGCCCCGAGTTCAAATCCTCCCTCTGACACTGAACACTTCCTGGCTGTGTGACGCTGGGCAAGTCACTGAACCCCAATAGCCTCAGAGGGGAAAACAAACAAATGAACAAATGACTAGGAAAGACTCTGGGCTCCAGCTCTGAGTGCAGAGCGGCTCCTCCCTCCGGACTGACCTGCGGGGGCAGGGGCCTGTTTTACTTGACTCTAAGTATGGTTAGTAAGGCTTTTTTTCTATTTCAGTGATTTCTAGGAGGTAGAGCCGGGTAGAAGGGGGACCAGGCAGATTTTTTTGTTCATTGAAAAAGATAAAATCTTGTTATTGATGCTCACCTATTTCTGTTCTTCACCTTCTGTTACCTCAGTGGGGCTCGGCTTATTCCGCTGCTCCTTCACGTTAGACATTTTTACTTATTCTGGATGTTGGGATTTTGCTGTTGCGATTACAGAGAGTACCGTCACCCATGGGTTTGCATTATTTTTTAATAAATTATTTTTATTTATTTAAATTTATTTTTTATTATTTTATTTAAAATATTTAAATTTTTAGGAATTATTTTAAATTTTATTTTTTAATTATGTAAAAATTTTTAATTTAAAAAATTTATTTAAAATTTTTTTTAAATTAATGCATTTTAAAAAATACAATTCATAGGGATTTTCCCAATAATCGGTCAAAAGAGGTGACTATTGTTATCACTAGTACTTCCGTAGCACGGCCCAGGTTTTCCGAGCACTTTCCAGAAGGAGGGGCTTGGCCACGCAGCGCGCCAGGCCCATAAGTCGGCTACGCGTGGGGAGGGCTGGCGCTGCGCTGATAATTTTTCTCTCCCAGATTTCAGGTCTGAGCCTACCTCTTCCTCCCAAGAAGCTGATTGGCAACATGGATCGGGAGTTCATAGCAGAAAGACAGAAGGGCCTCCAGAACTATCTCAACGTCATCACCACAAACCACATCCTGTCCAACTGTGAACTGGTTAAGAAGTTTCTAGACCCCAACAACTACTCTGCAAATTACACCGGTGAGTGGGAGGGCCCTAAGTCTGTGTGACGCTTCGAGGAGTCTGCGGGAGGACTTTACGAGGAGTCTGCGGGAGGACTCTCTGGTCACTCGGTGTTCATCTCATTGCGGAGGGGGCGGCTGCGCCCTTAGGGGGAAGGGCTTCACTCTCCAGGCCCGGAACACTGGTTTCTGTCAGAGCCGCCGCTTCCTGGCCTTGACTGGTCTGGGCGGCTCCGGAGCATTTCTGCTTACGGCAGGACCGGCTGCGGGCGCAGGTTGCCCCGCAGGCCGTGACGTAGGGGGCCTCGGGGGGCAGGACCCGGAGTCATTGTTCCGGGGACGGAGGCTTCGAGATGTCGGGACCACGTTTAGGCCACGTTGGGCATCTCCGCAGGACACCGAGGGGAGGACCGGGCTTCGTGATGGGGCGGCCTCCTTTGTGGCCCCTGCTGTCTTTTGTTACACCCAGTCACAGCAGAGCTGCGAATCACTCACAGTGGCGGCTGGCTGTGCCGTAGCCTCGTAGCCTCGCACTTCAGAGTACAGCTGTCACTGGGGAAAAAAAAGGCAGCAGGAAGCCCTCTGGCCCCCCTCTGGTCCCCCTCTGGTCCCCCTCTGGTCCCCCTCTGGTCCCCCTCTGGTCCCCCTCTGGTCCCTCCCTGGTCCCCCTCTGGTCCCTCTCTGGTCCATCTCTGGTCCCTCTCTGGTCCCTCTCTGGTCCCTCTCTGGCCCCCCTCTGGTCCCTCTCTGGTCCCCCTCTGGCCCCCCTCTGGTCCCTCTCTGGTCCCCCTCTGGTCCCTCTCTGGCCCCCTCTGGTCCCCCTCTGGTCCCCCTCTGGTCCCCCTCTGGTCCCCCTCTGGTCCCTCCCTGGTCCCCCTCTGGTCCCTCTCTGGTCCATCTCTGGTCCCCCTCTGGTCCCTCTCTGGTCCCTCTCTGGTCCCCCTCTGGTCCCCCTCTGGTCCCTCCCTGGTCCCTCTCTGGTCCCTCTCTGGTCCCCCTCTGGTCCCTCTCTGGTCCATCTCTGGCCCCCCTCTGGCCCCCCTCTGGTCCCTCTCTGGTCCCTCTCTGGTCCCTCTCTGGCCCCCCTCTGGTCCCTCTCTGGTCCCCCTCGGGTCCCCCTCGCTGCCCTGTGCTTGTCTCCTCGCTGAGATGGTCCGGCTCACACGCCAGCCTCGGGAGCAGTCCTCTGCCACGTCCTCCAGGCGCAGAGGTCCTGGTGAAACAGCCAGGGGTCGGGGCAGGTTCTGAAAGCTTGGAGCGCAGCGGCCTGGGAGGCCCCGGCCGCTAGTAGTGTCGTTGGGGGGTGCCGGAGCTCATCGGGAGGACAGAGGGCGGACCTGGCTGGAAAGGCGGCCGGGCAGCGGCGTTTGTCGGGTGCCCTTGGGCCGGGGGATGTTCCGGGGGCTGGCAAAGAAGCTGTCAGGGCGCCCCCTTCCCCTGAGGGAGGTGAGAGACCTTAGCCAAGGCCCGCGGCCCTTGTCCGGGAGGACCTGCCACTCTCCCAGGGGCCAGCCCCCTCAGCCGGGACACCCCGGGCAGCTCCTTGGTGAAGGAGAGCCGGCTCTGACCTTCTCAGCTTCCGGGAGAGTCATCTGCCCTCTCCCGTGCTCGGGGACATGCTTGTCTCTCCCCAAGGAGACGGCTGCGGGGAGGCGGAGTGACCTGGCGGCCTTCTGGCCCTGGAGAAAACGATAAGAAGGTCTCTCCTGTTTTCTGCCTGCATCAGAATTGGGAAATGGGGGCGGGGAGGGGAAGATGATAACGCTGGGTCCCAGGGAGCAGGAGCCCAGCAGATGTCTGTGGGGTTTCCGTCACCCCGTGGGCCCTTCTCGGCGGTGCAGAAAGGCTGCGGGTGACTCCCCCCCAAGCCAGCTCTGCCCCTTCAACGGCCCCCCGGTGCTGGAGGCCGTGCCGCCGCCCGGGGTGAGGCTCTGGGCAGTGCCTGCGGGGCTCCGGCCGTGCCCAGCCACCCGGGCCCTGGCAGAGGGATCCTTGAGTAATCCTTCCCTGAGTCATTCACACTTAAGTCATCCATTTGAAAATAGCAGCTGGTTTGCATTTAACCCGAGGATGGCAGCACCAGACCATTTTGCCCCGATATTAGTTAGAGGGGGCGGACGCTTGGGGCTGTTTCCAGGGAAAGCTGATGCGGTTTCTGGCACGTCGGCCGTCACGAGGGAACTAGTGGCCTTAGAGCAAAGGTTCGCGGGACGTAAGTGGTCCCGGAGACCTCTCCCTCGTGCCCCGTCAGCGGGCTCCGCCCGACCCGAGCCTCTGAGAGCGTGGCTTGCCCGGGGGAGGGGGGCCCTTCGGGGAAGGTCACTCCGTTATCTGGGGGTCAGTTCTGCTGTTTGAAGTTTTCCCTGGAATTTTGCTGATTATGGGAGGGAAAATTCCATATGAATGTGAAAGGTTCCAGCCAACAGAACCCTCGTGGAGCCTGAAACACCCCCCCCCCCGCCCCCGGCCGGCCCTCCCCGGTGCAGGAGCCAGGCAGGGAAGGACTTGCCAAGGTCATCGGGCTAGGGGTCAGCAGCAGCAGAATTCGAACTCTTTCCACTGTCACTCTGCCCGGAATGGATGATGAGGGGACTGAACTTGTTTTATTCCCCCAGAAAACGGAGGTGCAGCAGCTCCTTCTCCTTGTCCAGGGGGAGGGGAAAAGGCCCCTGCCAGAAGCAGCCAGGAGGCGTCCCCTTTTGGAGGCTGCAGGGTTTTCAGCGACCCCCTTCTGTGGCACCAAAAGCTGTGGTCCCGCGGAGCCGAGACGGGCCTCGTGTTCACGGAGCGACGCTCCAGTCGAGCTGGGAGCTGGGCAGCCCGGTTCTGGCTGGGGGAGCCTGCTCCAGGCCCGTGAGCCGGGCTCCCGCGGGGCAGCTGCCAGGGGCTTGTAGAGAGATGGCTGCAGAATGTTTCGGAGGGGAAGCGATGCCCTCGGGGCTTGTCCCAAGGGCCTTCTCGCCACTGCTGCGCCCAAGTCCGCTCGTCCAGCTCGGTCTGACCACGTCAGTGCCCTGCTGGGCAGTGCCCCTGCCTGCAGGGCCCCCTGTAACACGTGACCTGGCGTCTAAGGCCCCCCTGTAACTGGGGACCTGGCATTGAAAGAGCAAGGCCTGCAGTGCAGTTTCACTTGTAGGCGGGTTCCTTTGGCCAGGTGAGAGGCAGGGGCTTCCCTTCTCCGGGGCCAGTTCCCGGGTGTGACCGGGCACGTGTGAGCCTCGGTTTCCCCTTTTCAGCGTGGAGGCGGTGAGAGGGACCCTTGCATCTCCTGTCCACCGAGGGGGCCTCGAGACCCCGCGAGCTTTAAAATGAAAACGAATGCGAGAAAGTCCGCGTTTGTGTCGCGGCCGGTGTCCCTAAGGGCCTTTCAATCTCTTTGCAGAAATTGCCTTGCAGCAGGTGTCCATGTTCTTCCGATCGGAGCCAAAGTGGGAGGTGGTGGAGCCCTTGAAAGACATAGGTGAGAAGCGCTGGGGCGGGGCCCCTCTGGGAGCGGGGCTGCTGCGGGCGCCAGAAAAAACCATGGACACAAAGGAGGCAGTTACTTAAATTTTAATAACAGTCCCATAATCTTAACAAGCTAAAAACGTCCAAATGCCTTCAAATGTCCAATTAAAAAAAAGTTTATTACAGCTTTTATTTATTTATTTATCATTACAGCTTTTTATTTAGAAATCATGCACGGGTAATTTCCAACACGGACCCTTGCAAGGCCTTCTGTTCCCTCCTTCCCCCCCTCCCCCAGCTGGCAGATAATCCATTACGTGCTGAATACGTTCAAGGACGTGTTAGATCCAACATGTGCACACACATCCACACATTTATTTTGCTGCACAAGAAAAATCCAATTTTTAAAAACACGGTAGTTCACAGCTCCCAAATTCAAGGCTCTGCCCCAGCCCAGCTCCCCGGCGGGGCTGCCGCTCACGGGCGCCCCCAGAGGGCCCCGCCAAGCCCTCTGTTCTCCGGGTGACCTTCCGGACCCCCTGGAGATGGGGGAGGACTGAAGGCCTTCCCTTAAAAACAAAAATTAATAAGGGGATAAAATCGGCATTAATCGTCCCAAACAACGCTGCATGTTGCTGCCCTGCGCGTCTCTGCTTCTTCCTCTTGAGAAAAGCTCCTTGTAACGGTCGCTCTGCTCCCGCAGGCTGGAGGATCCGGAAGAGGTACTTCCTAATGAAGGTTAAGAACCAGCCAAAGGAGCGCCTGGTGCTCAGCTGGGTACGTGGCTCGCTCTGCCAGGCGGGCGGCTGTGGGACGCTCCGCGGGCGCCGTGTTGCCTTCTCAGCCCCTGAAATCAGTTCATTCACGACTTATTCCAAGCCATTTTTATCTGATTTGGAGGCAAAACGGGTTTCCCACAAATAACGTTTTGGAAGTCTGCCTCGGACCCTTGACCCGTGTCCCCTGGAGGTTTCAGAGCCCGGACCTCGAGGTCATCCGCCCAGCTCGCTCCTCCTACCAGCGAGGCCCCGAGAGCGGAACGGACGGCTCCAAGCCGCCCTCTCTCCCCCCGGCTTTTGCACTGAGTGCCCCGTGGCCTGGGGCTCATGGGGTACCCCGGGGAGGGGGAGGCTTGTAGGGGTCAAAGGAAATGACCGGGCTCGTTCCCAGCGTCTCCCGCCTCCCTGCCCTTGATGGGGTGGCCGAGGAGGAGCAGCGGGCGTCATTTTGGCCGGCTCCCGGTGATCGGAGAGGGCAGGCGGGTCCCGGGGGCTTTTCCAGGAGACGCCGGGATGCCAAACACCGCCCTGCCCGCGCGGTTCTTGGGGTCCCAGTGAGGCCCCGGAAGCCTCCGACATCTCCGTGTCTTCTGCCCCTCCAGGCTGACCTTGGCCCTGACAAGCACCTCTCAGACAAGGACTTCCAGTGGATCGTCAAACTCCTTCCTTCCTGCTT